>NW_028253710.1:0-178000 GCF_964263255.1 Lissotriton vulgaris | reverse complement strand
CTCGCTCGCTCATTAAAAATAACATTGTATTCAAGGAACTGGTCTTAGATAAAACACCTTCTTGGGTTTTTATTACGGAGACCTGGGCCAAAGACTCCTCGGGTCCTGATCTGGTTGAAGCGGTCCCTGAGGGTTACTGCCTAACTCGATTTGACAGATTAGGCCGTGTTGGCGGTAGTCTGGCTATTTTATATCAGGACAAATTTCACTGCCACACTATACTCCTTTCTGACCCCAAGGACACATTCCAGGTCCTATATTTTTCCCTCTCCGATTCTGCTAATCCAGCATTTAATGGAATCTTGGTCTACCGCCCCCCTGGCCCAAGAGCAGGATTTGGCTGAAATTGATGCAGGTTCTGGAACCCTATTTTGGCCGACATAATCTGACCATTCTAGGTGATTTCAATTTCCACCTTGAGCTATTGGAGGCTCACGACACTATTTCCCTGGTAGAAATAATGTCAGCCTGCGGACTCACCCAGCTGGTGAACGGTCCCACCCACCGAGCGGGGCACACGCTCGATGGCATCTTCTCTAACGACCCTAGGCTGACAGTTGCCAGCCCCTTCCATCTCTCCTGGTCGGACCATCTGGCCGTTCCCTTCAATATGATGTATCCCTCACGGGGCTATATTAGAAGGGCCTCGAGCACCATGGAAGTGCGAAGGAACCTCAAAAAGATCAGGGAAGATTCCTTCCATCCATGGACAACCAGTCTGTCCATTCCTCGGGAGGCAGATACCTCCACTGCGGTCTCTATATTTGAAAATACCATTGCTGAGGCCTTAGAGGAGCTTGCTCCTGCAAGGTCTTGCTATTCTGCTAGGAAAAGACCTTCAGCTCCCTGGTTCTCCGAACAGCTCCGGCTTCGGAGACAGGAAGTAAGAAGGCAGGAACGCTTATGGCACTCTAGTTGGGCCCCTAAGGATAGAGAAGCCCATAGGGTCCTGCTTAAAAATTACAAACTGGAAGTTATTAAGACCAAGCAGGAATACTTCACGGCACTCACTTCCTCATTGTCATCTCCTAGAGAACTCTTTAGGATTGTCGATTCCCTTACGACCCTTCAGACACCGGATCCTGTGGTTGCCTCTCAGGACCTGTGCAACAAGATAGCTGCCTTTTTTCAGTCAAAAATCGCCGACATCTATGCTGCTCTGGAGGTCCAAAAATCCGTGACCGCCGTTCCTTTGCTGCCTGCTCTCCCTGAGCCCAGTGTTGCTGAATCCTCTCAACATCAGGATTTGATTTCCTTTCCTCCCCTTTCCTGTCAGGATCTTGAAATCCTGCTTGATAAAACCAAATCTGGCTCTCCGTTGGATGTCTGCCCGCTAAAGATCCTCAAGCAGTGCAGAGAATCTCTCCTTCCTCCTCTGGTTGACATCATGAACAGAGCGATGAAGGAAGGCATTTTTCCCCAGCAGTGGAAGAATGCTGTAGTAAAACCTTTGCTTAAAAAGCCTTCTCTGGATCCCGGGGTGTTAAAGAACTTTCGCCCCATTTCACTGCTCCCGGCTCCCGCAAAGATGCTCGAAGCCCATCTAAATAAACACCTGGCTGCATTTGTGGAGAGCTCGGGCTGTTTGGATCTCTCCCAGCATGGTTTCAGGAGGGAACATAGCACCGAGTCTGCCCTCACCATAGTGCTGGATACCATCCGCACTAGAGTTGATGAGGGTCAGACCTCCCTCCTGATCCTTCTAGACCTCACAGCGGCCTTCGATACCCTGTCTCCTGTGGTGTTAACATCTCGCCTGAGGGAGATTGGGGTCCGCGGGCCTGCTCTGGGACTCCTTTCCTCTTTTCTCGACCATAGAGAACAAAGGATAATGCTGGGATCGTTTCTATCTCCATCCCTGTCTGTGCAATGTGGGGTCCCTCAAGGGTCAGCGCTCAGTCCTACCCTTTTTAATATCTATGTGACCCCCCTTGCCAGACTCATTAGATCTTTTGGGATGGAGGTAGTTTCCTACGCGGACGACACCCAGATCTTAGTCTCTCTCTCCCAGCCAGCTACGTCAACTGCCGCCAATTTTAGATCTTGCATGGAGGCAGTTGGCCAGTGGATGATCCATAATTCACTAAAACTGAATGGGGAGAAGACGGAGGTGATGGTCTTTGGAGGAAAGGAACCGATCTGGTCGGCGGAGTGGTGGCCGAACTCGCTGGGCGTATGTCCCGAGCCCACCTTGTCAGCAAAAAACCTGGGAGTTATGATCGACCCCAACCTTAGTATGTGCCAACAGGTCAACAGGACTGTTTCGACCTGCTGGGGGATTATCCACATTCTGAGGAAAATCAGGCACTTTTTGTCACCCCAGGCAAGAAAGCAACTTGCTGTCGCTCTTTTGGGTTCGCGACTGGATTACTGCAATGCGCTGTATGCAGGGCTGAACAAGAGTCTTCTACAGCGCTTGCAGGTGGTCCAGAACGCGGCAGCGAGATTCGCTCTTGACCTACCAAAACGTGCCTCTGCCACCGAAGCCCGAAAACAACTGCACTGGCTCCCCGTTGAATACCGGATCCTTTTCAAATCCATGTGCCTGGTGTATAAAGCCTTAGCTAAACCCAGCCCTACAAGCATGGGATCCATTCTTTCTCGGCATAACCCCAGTAGAAATCTTCGCTCCAGTCACAAACTTCTCCTCTCTGTACCCCGTGTCAGAAAAGCAAGATGGGGAGGTAAGGCCTTTTCCTTCCTGGCACCTAAGTGGTGGAATGCCCTCCCTTTGGAAGTAAGATCCAGTCCCTCTCTGCAAACTTTTAGATCCGCGCTTAAGACTCACCTCTTTACACGTGCATACCCGTAGTGGTGCTTTGTATATTCTGTTTATTGTTTATTGATTTTGATAGGCGCCTTGATACCTTCGGGTTTAGTCTGCGCGTTATAAGTTGCATAATAAATAAATAAATAAATTTAATGTTCGAGCAAAAACGGCTGATTTTCGACAAAAGAGATAACACCCCCCCATTATGTCATGCTTCAGAAATGTGGAAAATGGTCCGTTTTCAAATGTTTTATTTTTGAACGTCAGTTCACATTTGTAGGTGGATCATCAGTGTTAGAGCTAAAATTAGCATGTTTAAAGTGATTTTCATGCTTCCAGGGGCCCAAAACACAAGATTTATGGAATGGTTAAAAGTGCATGAAAATGGCCAATTTACTCACTCTGAGTTCTCAAAAAGGGTTTCTTCACCCCGGGAAGTTAATTAAATACCATTTGGAGGCATTTAATGTTCGAGCAAAAACGGCTGATTTTCGACAAAAGAGATAACACCCCCCCATTACGTCATGCTTCAGAAATGTGGAAAATGGTCCGTTTTTAAATGTTTTATTTTTGAACGTCAGTTCACATTTGTAGGTGGATCGTCAGTGTTAGAGCTAAAATTAGCATGTTTAAAGTGATTTTCATGCTTCCAGGGGCTCGGGAAGTTAATTAAATACCATTTGGAGGCATTTAATGTTCGAGCAAAAACGGCTGATTTTCGACAAAAGAGATAACACCCCCCCATTACGTCATGCTTCAGAAATGTGGAAAATGGTCCGTTTTCAAATGTTTTATTTTTGAACGTCAGTTCACATTTGTAGGTGGATCATCAGTGTTAGAGCTAAAATTAGCATGTTTAAAGTGATTTTCATGCTTCCAGGGGTCGGGAAGTTAATTAAATACCATTTGGAGGCATTTAATGTTCGAGCAAAAACGGCTGATTTTCGACAAAAGAGATAACACCCCCCATTACGTCATGCTTCAGAAATGTGGAAAATGGTCCGTTTTCAAATGTTTTATTTTTTAACGTCAGTTCACATTTGTAGGTGGATCATCAGTGGTAGAGCTAAAATTAGCATGTTTAAAGTGATTTTCATGCTTCCAGGGGCTCGGGAAGTTAATTAAATACCATTTGGAGGCATTTAATGTTCGAGCAAAAACGGCTGATTTTCGACAAAAGAGATAACACCCCCCCATTACGTCATGCTTCAGAAATGTGGAAAATGGTCCGTTTTCAAATGTTTTATTTTTGAACGTCAGTTCACATTTGTAGGTGGATCATCAGTGTTAGAGCTAAAATTAGCATGTTTGAAGTGATTTTCATGCTTCCAGGGGCCCAAAACACAAGATTTATGGAATGGTTAAAAGTGCATGAAAATGGCCAATTTACTCACTCTGAGTTCTCAAAAAGGGTTTCTTCACCCCAGGAAGTTAATTAAATACCATTTGGAGGCATTTAATGTTCGAGCAAAAACGGCTGATTTTCGACAAAAGAGATAACACCCCCCCATTACGTCATGCTTCAGAAATGTGGAAAATGGTCAGTTTTCAAATGTTTTATTTTTGAACGTCAGTTCACATTTGTAGGTGGATCATCAGTGTTAGAGCTAAAATTAGCATGTTTAAAGTGATTTTCATGCTTCCAGGGGCTCGGGAAGTTAATTAAATACCATTTGGAGGCATTTAATGTTCGAGCAAAAACGGCTGATTTTCGACAAAAGAGATAACACCCCCCCATTACGTCATGCTTCAGAAATGTGGAAAATGGTCCGTTTTCAAATGTTTTATTTTTGAACGTCAGTTCACATTTGTAGGTGGATCATCAGTGTTAGAGCTAAAATTAGCATGTTTAAAGTGATTTTCATGCTTCCAGGGGCTCGGGAAGTTAATTAAATACCATTTGGAGGCATTTAATGTTCGAGCAAAAACGGCTGATTTTCGACAAAAGAGATAACACCCCCCCATTACGTCATGCTTCAGAAATGTGGAAAATGGTCCGTTTTCAAATGTTTTATTTTTGAACGTCAGTTCACATTTGTAGGTGGATCATCAGTGTTAGAGCTAAAATTAGCATGTTTAAAGTGATTTTCATGCTTCCAGGGGCCCAAAACACAAGATTTATGGAATGGTTAAAAGTGCATGAAAATGGCCAATTTACTCACTCTGAGTTCTCAAAAAGGGTTTCTTCACCCCGGGAAGTTAATTAAATACCATTTGGAGGCATTTAATGTTCGAGCAAAAACGGCTGATTTTCGACAAAAGAGATAACACCCCCCATTACGTCATGCTTCAGAAATGTGGAAAATGGTCCGTTTTCAAATGTTTTATTTTTGAACGTCAGTTCACATTTGTAGGTGGATCATCAGTGTTAGAGCTAAAATTAGCATGTTTAAAGTGATTTTCATGCTTCCAGGGGCTCGGGAAGTTAACTAAATACCATTTGGAGGCATTTAATGTTCGAGCAAAAACGGCTGATTTTCGACAAAAGAGATAACACCCCCCCATTACGTCATGCTTCAGAAATGTGGAAAATGGTCCGTTTTCAAATGTTTTATTTTTGAACGTCAGTTCACATTTGTAGGTGGATCATCAGTGTTAGAGCTAAAATTAGCATGTTTAAAGTGATTTTCATGCTTCCAGGGGCTCGGGAAGTGAAATAAATACCATTTGGAGGCATTTAATGTTCGAGCAAAAACGGCTGATTTTCGACAAAAGAGATAACACCCCCCCATTACGTCATGCATCAGAAATGTGGAAAATGGTCCGTTTTCAAATGTTTTATTTTTGAACGTCAGTTCACATTTGTAGGTGGATCATCAGTGTTAGAGCTAAAATTAGCATGTTTAAAGTGATTTTCATGCTTCCACGGGCTCGGGAAGTTAATTAAATACCATTTGGAGGCATTTAATGTTCGAGCAAAAACGGCTGATTTTCGACAAAAGAGATAACACCCCCCCATTACGTCATGCTTCAGAAATGTGGAAAATGGTCCGTTTTCAAATGTTTTATTTTTGAACGTCAGTTCACATTTGTAGGTGGATCATCAGTGTTAGAGCTAAAATTAGCATGTTTAAAGTGATTTTCATGCTTCCAGGGGCCCAAAACACAAGATTTATGGAATGGTTAAAAGTGCATGAAAATGGCCAATTTACTCACTCTGAGTTCTCAAAAAGGGTTTCTTCACCCCGGGAAGTTAATTAAATACCATTTGGAGGCATTTAATGTTCGAGCAAAAACGGCTGATTTTCGACAAAAGAGATAACACCCCCCCATTACGTCATGCTTCAGAAATGTGGAAAATGGTCCGTTTTCAAATGTTTTATTTTTGAACGTCAGTTCACATTTGTAGGTGGATCATCAGTGTTAGAGCTAAAATTAGCATGTTTAAAGTGATTTTCATGCTTCCAGGGGCTCGGGAAGTTAATTAAATACCATTTGGAGGCATTTAATGTTCGAGCAAAAACGGCTGATTTTCGACAAAAGAGATAACACCCCCCCATTACGTCATGCTTCAGAAATGTGGAAAATGGTCCGTTTTCAAATGTTTTATTTTTGAACTTCAGTTCACATTTGTAGGTGGATCATCAGTGTTAGAGCTAAAATTAGCATGTTTAAAGTGATTTTCATGCTTCCAGGGGCTCGGGAAGTTAATTAAATACCATTTGGAGGCATTTAATGTTCGAGCAAAAACGGCTGATTTTAAACAAAAGAGATAACACCCCCCCCATTACGTCATGCTTCAGAAATGTGGAAAATGGTCCGTTTTCAAATGTTTTATTTTTGAACGTCAGTTCACATTTGTAGGTGGATCATCAGTGTTAGAGCTAAAATTAGCATGTTTAAAGTGATTTTCATGCTTCCAGGGGCTCGGGAAGTGAAATAAATACCATTTGGAGGCATTTAATGTTCGAGCAAAAACGGCTGATTTTCGACAAAAGAGATAACACCCCCCCATTATGTCATGCTTCAGAAATGTGGAAAATGGTCCGTTTTCAAATGTTTTATTTTTGAACGTCAGTTCACATTTGTAGGTGGATCATCAGTGTTAGAGCTAAAATTAGCATGTTTAAAGTGATTTTCATGCTTCCAGGGGCTCGGGAAGTGAAATAAATACCATTTGGAGGCATTTAATGTTCGAGCAAAAACGGCTGATTTTCGACAAAAGAGATAACACCCCCCCCATTACGTCATGCTTCAGAAATGTGGAAAATGGTCCGTTTTCAAATGTTTTATTTTTGAACGTCAGTTCACATTTGTAGGTGGATCATCAGTGTTAGAGCTAAAATTAGCATGTTTAAAGTGATTTTCATGCTTCCAGGGGCTCGGGAAGTTAATTAAATACCATTTGGAGGCATTTAATGTTCGAGCAAAAACGGCTGATTTTCGACAAAAGAGATAACACCCCCCCATTACGTCATGCTTCAGAAATGTGGAAAATGGTCCGTTTTCAAATGTTTTATTTTTGAACGTCAGTTCACATTTGTAGGTGGATCATCAGTGTTAGAGCTAAAATTAGCATGTTTAAAGTGATTTTCATGCTTCCAGGGGTCGGGAAGTTAATTAAATACCATTTGGAGGCATTTAATGTTCGAGCAAAAACGGCTGATTTTCGACAAAAGAGATAACACCCCCCCATTACGTCATGCTTCAGAAATGTGGAAAATGGTCCGTTTTCAAATGTTTTATTTTTTAACGTCAGTTCACATTTGTAGGTGGATCATCAGTGTTAGAGCTAAAATTAGCGTGTTTAAAGTGATTTTCATGCTTCCAGGGGCTCGGGAAGTTAATTAAATACCATTTGGAGGCATTTAATGTTCGAGCAAAAACGGCTGATTTTCGACAAAAGAGATAACACCCCCCCATTACGTCATGCTTCAGAAATGTGGAAAATGGTCCGTTTTCAAATGTTTTATTTTTGAACGTCAGTTCACATTTGTAGGTGGATCATCAGTGTTAGAGCTAAAATTAGCATGTTTAAAGTGATTTTCATGCTTCCAGGGGCTCGGGAAGTTAATTAAATACCATTTGGAGGCATTTAATGTTCGAGCAAAAACGGCTGAGTTTCGACAAAAGAGATAACACCCCCCCATTACGTCATGCTTCAGAAATGTGGAAAATGGTCCGTTTTCAAATGTTTTATTTTTGAACGTCAGTTCACATTTGTAGGTGGATCATCAGTGTTAGAGCTAAAATTAGCATGTTTAAAGTGATTTTCATGCTTCCAGGGGCTCGGGAAGTGAAATAAATACCATTTGGAGGCATTTAATGTTCGAGCAAAAACGGCTGATTTTCGACAAAAGAGACAACACCCCCCCATTACGTCATGCATCAGAAATGTGGAAAATGGTCCGTTTTCAAATGTTTTATTTTTGAACGTCAGTTCACATTTGTAGGTGGATCATCAGTGTTAGAGCTAAAATTAGCATGTTTAAAGTGATTTTCATGCTTCCAGGGGCTCGGGAAGTTAATTAAATACCATTTGGAGGCATTTAATGTTCGAGCAAAAACGGCTGATTTTCGACAAAAGAGATAACACCCCCCCATTACGTCATGCTTCAGAAATGTGGAAAATGGTCCGTTTTCAAATGTTTTATTTTTGAACGTCAGTTCACATTTGTAGGTGGATCATCAGTGTTAGAGCTAAAATTAGCATGTTTAAAGTGATTTTCATGCTTCCAGGGGCCCAAAACACAAGATTTTTGGAATGGTTAAAAGTGCATGAAAATGGCCAATTTACTCACTCTGAGTTCTCAAAAAGGGTTTCTTCACCCCGGGAAGTTAATTAAATACCATTTGGAGGCATTTAATGTTCGAGCAAAAACGGCTGATTTTCGACAAAAGAGATAACACCCCCCCATTACGTCATGCTTCAGAAATGTGGAAAATGGTCCGTTTTCAAATGTTTTATTTTTGAACGTCAGTTCACATTTGTAGGTGGATCATCAGTGTTAGAGCTAAAATTAGCATGTTTAAAGTGATTTTCATGCTTCCAGGGGCTCGGGAAGTTAATTAAATACCATTTGGAGGCATTTAATGTTCGAGCAAAAACGGCTGATTTTCGACAAAAGAGATAACACCCCCCCATTACGTCATGCTTCAGAAATGTGGAAAATGGTCCGTTTTCAAATGTTTTATTTTTGAACTTCAGTTCACATTTGTAGGTGGATCATCAGTGTTAGAGCTAAAATTAGCATGTTTAAAGTGATTTTCATGCTTCCAGGGGCTCGGGAAGTTAATTAAATACCATTTGGAGGCATTTAATGTTCGAGCAAAAACGGCTGATTTTAAACAAAAGAGATAACACCCCCCCATTACGTCATGCTTCAGAAATGTGGAAAATGGTCCGTTTTCAAATGTTTTATTTTTGAACGTCAGTTCACATTTGTAGGTGGATCATCAGTGTTAGAGCTAAAATTAGCATGTTTAAAGTGATTTTCATGCTTCCAGGGGCTCGGGAAGTGAAATAAATACCATTTGGAGGCATTTAATGTTCGAGCAAAAACGGCTGATTTTCGACAAAAGAGATAACACCCCCCCATTATGTCATGCTTCAGAAATGTGGAAAATGGTCCGTTTTCAAATGTTTTATTTTTGAACGTCAGTTCACATTTGTAGGTGGATCATCAGTGTTAGAGCTAAAATTAGCATGTTTAAAGTGATTTTCATGCTTCCAGGGGCTCGGGAAGTGAAATAAATACCATTTGGAGGCATTTAATGTTCGAGCAAAAACGGCTGATTTTCGACAAAAGAGATAACACCCCCCCCCATTACGTCATGCTTCAGAAATGTGGAAAATGGTCCGTTTTCAAATGTTTTATTTTTGAACGTCAGTTCACATTTGTAGGTGGATCATCAGTGTTAGAGCTAAAATTAGCATGTTTAAAGTGATTTTCATGCTTCCAGGGGCCCAAAACACAAGATTTATGGAATGGTTAAAAGTGCATGAAAATGGCCAATTTACTCACTCTGAGTTCTCAAAAAGGGTTTCTTCACCCCGGGAAGTTAATTAAATACCATTTGGAGGCATTTAATGTTCGAGCAAAAACGGCTGATTTTCGACAAAAGAGATAACACCCCCCCATTACGTCATGCTTCAGAAATGTGGAAAATGGTCCGTTTTTAAATGTTTTATTTTTGAACGTCAGTTCACATTTGTAGGTGGATCGTCAGTGTTAGAGCTAAAATTAGCATGTTTAAAGTGATTTTCATGCTTCCAGGGGCTCGGGAAGTTAATTAAATACCATTTGGAGGCATTTAATGTTCGAGCAAAAACGGCTGATTTTCGACAAAAGAGATAACACCCCCCATTACGTCATGCTTCAGAAATGTGGAAAATGGTCCGTTTTCAAATGTTTTATTTTTGAACGTCAGTTCACATTTGTAGGTGGATCATCAGTGTTAGAGCTAAAATTAGCATGTTTAAAGTGATTTTCATGCTTCCAGGGGTCGGGAAGTTAATTAAATACCATTTGGAGGCATTTAATGTTCGAGCAAAAACGGCTGATTTTCGACAAAAGAGATAACACCCCCCCATTACGTCATGCTTCAGAAATGTGGAAAATGGTCCGTTTTCAAATGTTTTATTTTTTAACGTCAGTTCACATTTGTAGGTGGATCATCAGTGTTAGAGCTAAAATTAGCGTGTTTAAAGTGATTTTCATGCTTCCAGGGGCTCGGGAAGTTAATTAAATACCATTTGGAGGCATTTAATGTTCGAGCAAAAACGGCTGATTTTCGACAAAAGAGATAACACCCCCCCATTACGTCATGCTTCAGAAATGTGGAAAATGGTCCGTTTTCAAATGTTTTATTTTTGAACGTCAGTTCACATTTGTAGGTGGATCATCAGTGTTAGAGCTAAAATTAGCATGTTTAAAGTGATTTTCATGCTTCCAGGGGCCCAAAACACAAGATTTATGGAATGGTTAAAAGTGCATGAAAATGGCCAATTTACTCACTCTGAGTTCTCAAAAAGGGTTTCTTCACCCCAGGAAGTTAATTAAATACCATTTGGAGGCATTTAATGTTCGAGCAAAAACGGCTGATTTTCGACAAAAGAGATAACACCCCCCCATTACGTCATGCTTCAGAAATGTGGAAAATGGTCCGTTTTCAAATGTTTTATTTTTGAACGTCAGTTCACATTTGTAGGTGGATCATCAGTGTTAGAGCTAAAATTAGCATGTTTAAAGTGATTTTCATGCTTCCAGGGGCTCGGGAAGTTAATTAAATACCATTTGGAGGCATTTAATGTTCGAGCAAAAACGGCTGATTTTCGACAAAAGAGATAACACCCCCCCATTACGTCATGCTTCAGAAATGTGGAAAATGGTCCGTTTTCAAATGTTTTATTTTTGAACTTCAGTTCACATTTGTAGGTGGATCATCAGTGTTAGAGCTAAAATTAGCATGTTTAAAGTGATTTTCATGCTTCCAGGGGCTCGGGAAGTTAATTAAATACCATTTGGAGGCATTTAATGTTCGAGCAAAAACGGCTGATTTTAAACAAAAGAGATAACACCCCCCCCCATTACGTCATGCTTCAGAAATGTGGAAAATGGTCCGTTTTCAAATGTTTTATTTTTGAACGTCAGTTCACATTTGTAGGTGGATCATCAGTGTTAGAGCTAAAATTAGCATGTTTAAAGTGATTTTCATGCTTCCAGGGGCTCGGGAAGTGAAATAAATACCATTTGGAGGCATTTAATGTTCGAGCAAAAACGGCTGATTTTCGACAAAAGAGATAACACCCCCCCATTATGTCATGCTTCAGAAATGTGGAAAATGGTCCGTTTTCAAATGTTTTATTTTTGAACGTCAGTTCACATTTGTAGGTGGATCATCAGTGTTAGAGCTAAAATTAGCATGTTTAAAGTGATTTTCATGCTTCCAGGGGCTCGGGAAGTGAAATAAATACCATTTGGAGGCATTTAATGTTCGAGCAAAAACGGCTGATTTTCGACAAAAGAGATAACACCCCCCCCATTACGTCATGCTTCAGAAATGTGGAAAATGGTCCGTTTTCAAATGTTTTATTTTTGAACGTCAGTTCACATTTGTAGGTGGATCATCAGTGTTAGAGCTAAAATTAGCATGTTTAAAGTGATTTTCATGCTTCCAGGGGCTCGGGAAGTTAATTAAATACCATTTGGAGGCATTTAATGTTCGAGCAAAAACGGCTGATTTTCGACAAAAGAGATAACACCCCCCATTACGTCATGCTTCAGAAATGTGGAAAATGGTCAGTTTTCAAATGTTTTATTTTTGAACGTCAGTTCACATTTGTAGGTGGATCATCAGTGTTAGAGCTAAAATTAGCATGTTTAAAGTGATTTTCATGCTTCCAGGGGCTCGGGAAGTTAATTAAATACCATTTGGAGGCATTTAATGTTCGAGCAAAAACGTCTGAGTTTCGACAAAAGAGATAACACCCCCCCATTACGCCATGCTTCAGAAATGTGGAAAATGGTCCGTTTTCAAATGTTTTATTTTTGAACGTCAGTTCACATTTGTAGGTGGATCATCAGTGTTAGAGCAAAAATTAGCATGTTTAAAGTGATTTTCATGCTTCCAGGGGCTCGGGAAGTGAAATAAATACCATTTGGAGGCATTTAATGTTCGAGCAAAAACGGCTGATTTTCGACAAAAGAGATAACACCCCCCCATTACGTCATGCATCAGAAATGTGGAAAATGGTCCGTTTTCAAATGTTTTATTTTTGAACGTCAGTTCACATTTGTAGGTGGATCATCAGTGTTAGAGCTAAAATTAGCATGTTTAAAGTGATTTTCATGCTTCCAGGGGCTCGGGAAGTTAATTAAATACCATTTGGAGGCATTTAATGTTCGAGCAAAAACGGCTGATTTTCGACAAAAGAGATAACACCCCCCCATTACGTCATGCTTCAGAAATGTGGAAAATGGTCCGTTTTCAAATGTTTTATTTTTGAACGTCAGTTCACATTTGTAGGTGGATCATCAGTGTTAGAGCTAAAATTAGCATGTTTAAAGTGATTTTCATGCTTCCAGGGGCCCAAAACACAAGATTTATGGAATGGTTAAAAGTGCATGAAAATGGCCAATTTACTCACTCTGAGTTCTCAAAAAGGGTTTCTTCACCCCGGGAAGTTAATTAAATACCATTTGGAGGCATTTAATGTTCGAGCAAAAACGGCTGATTTTCGACAAAAGAGATAACACCCCCCCATTACGTCATGCTTCAGAAATGTGGAAAATGGTCCGTTTTCAAATGTTTTATTTTTGAACGTCAGTTCACATTTGTAGGTGGATCATCAGTGGTAGAGCTAAAATTAGCATGTTTAAAGTGATTTTCATGCTTCCAGGGGCTCGGGAAGTTAATTAAATACCATTTGGAGGCATTTAATATTCGAGCAAAAACGGCTGATTTTCGACAAGAGAGATAACACCCCCCCATTACGTCATGCTTCAGAAATGTGGAAAATGGTCCGTTTTCAAATGTTTTATTTTTGAACTTCAGTTCACATTTGTAGGTGGATCATCAGTGTTAGAGCTAAAATTAGCATGTTTAAAGTGATTTTCATGCTTCCAGGGGCTCGGGAAGTTAATTAAATACCATTTGGAGGCATTTAATGTTCGAGCAAAAACGGCTGATTTTAAACAAAAGAGATAACACCCCCCCATTACGTCATGCTTCAGAAATGTGGAAAATGGTCCGTTTTCAAATGTTTTATTTTTGAACGTCAGTTCACATTTGTAGGTGGATCATCAGTGTTAGAGCTAAAATTAGCATGTTTAAAGTGATTTTCATGCTTCCAGGGGCTCGGGAAGTGAAATAAATACCATTTGGAGGCATTTAATGTTCGAGCAAAAACGGCTGATTTTCGACAAAAGAGATAACACCCCCCCATTATGTCATGCTTCAGAAATGTGGAAAATGGTCCGTTTTCAAATGTTTTATTTTTGAACGTCAGTTCACATTTGTAGGTGGATCATCAGTGTTAGAGCTAAAATTAGCATGTTTAAAGTGATTTTCATGCTTCCAGGGGCTCGGGAAGTGAAATAAATACCATTTGGAGGCATTTAATGTTCGAGCAAAAACGGCTGATTTTCGACAAAAGAGATAACACCCCCCCCCATTACGTCATGCTTCAGAAATGTGGAAAATGGTCCGTTTTCAAATGTTTTATTTTTGAACGTCAGTTCACATTTGTAGGTGGATCATCAGTGTTAGAGCTAAAATTAGCATGTTTAAAGTGATTTTCATGCTTCCAGGGGCCCAAAACACAAGATTTATGGAATGGTTAAAAGTGCATGAAAATGGCCAATTTACTCACTCTGAGTTCTCAAAAAGGGTTTCTTCACCCCGGGAAGTTAATTAAATACCATTTGGAGGCATTTAATGTTCGAGCAAAAACGGCTGATTTTCGACAAAAGAGATAACACCCCCCCATTACGTCATGCTTCAGAAATGTGGAAAATGGTCCGTTTTTAAATGTTTTATTTTTGAACGTCAGTTCACATTTGTAGGTGGATCGTCAGTGTTAGAGCTAAAATTAGCATGTTTAAAGTGATTTTCATGCTTCCAGGGGCTCGGGAAGTTAATTAAATACCATTTGGAGGCATTTAATGTTCGAGCAAAAACGGCTGATTTTCGACAAAAGAGATAACACCCCCCTATTACGTCATGCTTCAGAAATGTGGAAAATGGTCCGTTTTCAAATGTTTTATTTTTGAACGTCAGTTCACATTTGTAGGTGGATCATCAGTGTTAGAGCTAAAATTAGCATGTTTAAAGTGATTTTCATGCTTCCAGGGGTCGGGAAGTTAATTAAATACCATTTGGAGGCATTTAATGTTCGAGCAAAAACGGCTGATTTTCGACAAAAGAGATAACACCCCCCCATTACGTCATGCTTCAGAAATGTGGAAAATGGTCCGTTTTCAAATGTTTTATTTTTTAACGTCAGTTCACATTTGTAGGTGGATCATCAGTGTTAGAGCTAAAATTAGCATGTTTAAAGTGATTTTCATGCTTCCAGGGGCTCGGGAAGTTAATTAAATACCATTTGGAGGCATTTAATGTTCGAGCAAAAACGGCTGATTTTCGACAAAAGAGATAACACCCCCCCATTACGTCATGCTTCAGAAATGTGGAAAATGGTCCGTTTTCAAATGTTTTATTTTTGAACGTCAGTTCACATTTGTAGGTGGATCATCAGTGTTAGAGCTAAAATTAGCATGTTTAAAGTGATTTTCATGCTTCCAGGGGCCCAAAACACAAGATTTATGGAATGGTTAAAAGTGCATGAAAATGGCCAATTTACTCACTCTGAGTTCTCAAAAAGGGTTTCTTCACCCCAGGAAGTTAATTAAATACCATTTGGAGGCATTTAATGTTCGAGCAAAAACGGCTGATTTTCGACAAAAGAGATAACACCCCCCCATTACGTCATGCTTCAGAAATGTGGAAAATGGTCCGTTTTCAAATGTTTTATTTTTGAACGTCAGTTCACATTTGTAGGTGGATCATCAGTGTTAGAGCTAAAATTAGCATGTTTAAAGTGATTTTCATGCTTCCAGGGGCTCGGGAAGTTAATTAAATACCATTTGGAGGCATTTAATGTTCGAGCAAAAACGGCTGATTTTCGACAAAAGAGATAACACCCCCCCCATTACGTCATGCTTCAGAAATGTGGAAAATGGTCCGTTTTCAAATGTTTTATTTTTGAACGTCAGTTCACATTTGTAGGTGGATCATCAGTGTTAGAGCTAAAATTAGCATGTTTAAAGTGATTTTCATGCTTCCAGGGGCTCGGGAAGTTAATTAAATACCATTTGGAGGCATTTAATGTTCGAGCAAAAACGGCTGATTTTCGACAAAAGAGATAACACCCCCCCATTACGTCATGCTTCAGAAATGTGGAAAATGGTCCGTTTTCAAATGTTTTATTTTTGAACGTCAGTTCACATTTGTAGGTGGATCATCAGTGTTAGAGCTAAAATTAGCATGTTTAAAGTGATTTTCATGCTTCCAGGGGCTCGGGAAGTTAATGAAATACCATTTGGAGGCATTTAATGTTCGAGCAAAAACGGCTGATTTTCGACAAAAGAGATAACACCCCCCCATTACGTCATGCTTCAGAAATGTGGAAAATGGTCCGTTTTCAAATGTTTTATTTTTGAACGTCAGTTCACATTTGTAGGTGGATCATCAGTGTTAGAGCTAAAATTAGCATGTTTAAAGTGATTTTCATGCTTCCAGGGGCTCGGGAAGTTAATTAAATACCATTTGGAGGCATTTAATGTTCGAACAAAAACGGCTGATTTTCGACAAAAGAGATAACACCCCCCCATTACGTCATGCTTCAGAAATGTGGAAAATGGTCCGTTTTCAAATGTTTTATTTTTGAACGTCAGTTCACATTTGTAGGTGGATCATCAGTGTTAGAGCTAAAATTAGCATGTTTAAAGTGATTTTCATGCTTCCAGGGGCTCGGGAAGTGAATTAAATACCATTTGGAGGCATTTAATGTGCAAGCAAAAACGGCTGATTTTCGACAAAAGAGATAACACCCCCCATTACGTCATGCTTCAGAAATGTGGAAAATGGTCCGTTTTCAAATGTTTTATTTTTGAACGTCAGTTCACATTTGTAGGTGGATCATCAGTGTTAGAGCTAAAATTAGCATGTTTAAAGTGATTTTCATGCTTCCATGGGCTCGGGAAGTGAATTAAATACCATTTGGAGGCATTTTATGTTCAAGCAAAAACGGCTGATTTTCAACAAAAGAGTTAACACCCCCCCATTACGTCATGCTTCAGAAATGTGGAAAATGGTCCGTTTTCAAATGTTTTATTTTTGAACGTCAGTTCACATTTGTAGGTGGATCATCAGTGTTAGAGCTAAAATTAGCATGTTTAAAGTGATTTTCATGCTTCCAGGGGCTCGGGAAGTGAAATAAATACCATTTGGAGGCATTTAATGTTCGAGCAAAAACGGCTGATTTTCGACAAAAGAGATAACACCCCCCCATTATGTCATGCTTCAGAAATGTGGAAAATGGTCCGTTTTCAAATGTTTTATTTTTGAACGTCAGTTCACATTTGTAGGTGGATCATCAGTGTTAGAGCTAAAATTAGCATGTTTAAAGTGATTTTCATGCTTCCAGGGGCTCGGGAAGTGAAATAAATACCATTTGGAGGCATTTAATGTTCGAGCAAAAACGGCTGATTTTCGACAAAAGAGATAACACCCCCCCCATTACGTCATGCTTCAGAAATGTGGAAAATAGTCCGTTTTCAAATGTTTTATTTTTGAACGTCAGTTCACATTTGTAGGTGGATCATCAGTGTTAGAGCTAAAATTAGCATGTTTAAAGTGATTTTCATGCTTCCAGGGGCTCGGGAAGTTAATTAAATACCATTTGGAGGCATTTAATGTTCGAGCAAAAACGGCTGATTTTCGACAAAAGAGATAACACCCCCCATTACGTCATGCTTCAGAAATGTGGAAAATGGTCCGTTTTCAAATGTTTTATTTTTGAACGTCAGTTCACATTTGTAGGTGGATCATCAGTGTTAGAGCTAAAATTAGCATGTTTAAAGTGATTTTCATGCTTCCAGGGGCTCGGGAAGTTAATTAAATACCATTTGGAGGCATTTAATGTTCGAGCAAAAACGGCTGAGTTTCGACAAAAGAGATAACACCCCCCCATTACGTCATGCTTCAGAAATGTGGAAAATGGTCCGTTTTCAAATGTTTTATTTTTGAACGTCAGTTCACATTTGTAGGTGGATCATCAGTGTTAGAGCTAAAATTAGCATGTTTAAAGTGATTTTCATGCTTCCAGGGGCTCGGGAAGTGAAATAAATACCATTTGGAGGCATGTAATGTTCGAGCAAAAACGGCTGATTTTCGACAAAAGAGATAACACCCCCCATTACGTCATGCTTCAGAAATGTGGAAAATGGTCCGTTTTCAAATGTTTTATTTTTGAACGTCAGTTCACATTTGTAGGTGGATCATCAGTGTTAGAGCTAAAATTAGCATGTTTAAAGTGATTTTCATGCTTCCAGGGGCTCGGGAAGTGAAATAAATACCATTTGGAGGCATTTAATGTTCGAGCAAAAACGGCTGATTTTCGACAAAAGAGATAACACCCCCCCATTATGTCATGCTTCAGAAATGTGGAAAATGGTCCGTTTTCAAATGTTTTATTTTTGAACGTCAGTTCACATTTGTAGGTGGATCATCAGTGTTAGAGCTAAAATTAGCATGTTTAAAGTGATTTTCATGCTTCCAGGGGCTCGGGAAGTGAAATAAATACCATTTGGAGGCATTTAATGTTCGAGCAAAAACGGCTGATTTTCGACAAAAGAGATAACACCCCCCCCCCCATTACGTCATGCTTCAGAAATGTGGAAAATGGTCCGTTTTCAAATGTTTTATTTTTGAACGTCAGTTCACATTTGTAGGTGGATCATCAGTGTTAGAGCTAAAATTAGCATGTTTAAAGTGATTTTCATGCTTCCAGGGGCCCAAAACACAAGATTTATGGAATGGTTAAAAGTGCATGAAAATGGCCAATATACTCACTCTGAGTTCTCAAAAAGGGTTTCTTCACCCCGGGAAGTTAATTAAATACCATTTGGAGGCATTTAATGTTCGAGCAAAAACGGCTGATTTTCGACAAAAGAGATAACACCCCCCCATTACGTCATGCTTCAGAAATGTGGAAAATGGTCCGTTTTTAAATGTTTTATTTTTGAACGTCAGTTCACATTTGTAGGTGGATCGTCAGTGTTAGAGCTAAAATTAGCATGTTTAAAGTAATTTTCATGCTTCCAGGGGCTCGGGAAGTTAATTAAATACCATTTGGAGGCATTTAATGTTCAAGCAAAAACGGCTGATTTTCGACAAAAGAGATAACACCCCCCCATTACGTCATGCTTCAGAAATGTGGAAAATGGTCCGTTTTCAAATGTTTTATTTTTTAACGTCAGTTCACATTTGTAGGTGGATCATCAGTGTTAGAGCTAAAATTAGCATGTTTAAAGTGATTTTCATGCTTCCAGGGGCTCGGGAAGTTAATTAAATACCATTTGGAGGCATTTAATGTTCGAGCAAAAACGGCTGATTTTCGACAAAAGAGATAACACCCCCCCATTACGTCATGCTTCAGAAATGTGGAAAATGGTCCGTTTTCAAATGTTTTATTTTTGAACGTCAGTTCACATTTGTAGGTGGATCATCAGTGTTAGAGCTAAAATTAGCATGTTTAAAGTGATTTTCATGCTTCCAGGGGCCCAAAACACAAGATTTATGGAATGGTTAAAAGTGCATGAAAATGGCCAATTTACTCACTCTGAGTTCTCAAAAAGGGTTTCTTCACCCCAGGAAGTGAATTAAATACCATTTGGAGGCATTTAATGTTCGAGCAAAAACGGCTGATTTTCGACAAAAGAGATAACACCCCCCCATTACGTCATGCTTCAGAAATGTGGAAAATGGTCCGTTTTCAAATGTTTTATTTTTGAACGTCAGTTCACATTTGTAGGTGGATCATCAGTGTTAGAGCTAAAATTAGCATGTTTAAAGTGATTTTCATGCTTCCAGGGGCTCGGGAAGTTAATTAAATACCATTTGGAGGCATTTAATGTTCGAGCAAAAACGGCTGATTTTCGACAAAAGAGATAACACCCCCCCATTACGTCATGCTTCAGAAATGTGGAAAATGGTCCGTTTTCAAATGTTTTATTTTTGAACGTCAGTTCACATTTGTAGGTGGATCATCAGTGTTAGAGCTAAAATTAGCATGTTTAAAGTGATTTTCATGCTTCCAGGGGCTCGGGAAGTTAATTAAATACCATTTGGAGGCATTTAATGTTCGAGCAAAAACGGCTGATTTTCGACAAAAGAGATAACACCCCCCCATTACGTCATGCTTCAGAAATGTGGAAAATGGTCCGTTTTCAAATGTTTTATTTTTGAACGTCAGTTCACATTTGTAGGTGGATCATCAGTGTTAGAGCTAAAATTAGCATGTTTAAAGTGATTTTCATGCTTCCAGGGGCTCGGGAAGTTAATTAAATACCATTTGGAGGCATTTAATGTTCGAGCAAAAACGGCTGATTTTCGACAAAAGAGATAACACCCCCCCATTACGTCATGCTTCAGAAATGTGGAAAATGGTCCGTTTTCAAATGTTTTATTTTTGAACTTCAGTTCACATTTGTAGGTGGATCATCAGTGTTAGAGCTAAAATTAGCATGTTTAAAGTGATTTTCATGCTTCCAGGGGCTCGGGAAGTTAATTAAATACCATTTGGAGGCATTTAATGTTCGAGCAAAAACGGCTGATTTTCGACAAAAGAGATAACACCCCCCCATTACGTCATGCTTCAGAAATGTGGAAAATGGTCCGTTTTCAAATGTTTTATTTTTGAACGTCAGTTCACATTTGTAGGTGGATCATCAGTGTTAGAGCTAAAATTAGCATGTTTAAAGTGATTTTCATGCTTCCAGGGGCTCGGGAAGTGAAATAAATACCATTTGGAGGCATTTAATGTTCGAGCAAAAACGGCTGATTTTCGACAAAAGAGATAAGACCCCCCCATTACGTCATGCTTCAGAAATGTGGAAAATGGTCCGTTTTCAAATGTTTTATTTTTGAACGTCAGTTCACATTTGTAGGTGGATCATCAGTGTTAGAGCTAAAATTAGCATGTTTAAAGTGATTTTCATGCTTCCAGGGGCTCGGGAAGTTAATTAAATACCATTTGGAGGCATTTAATGTTCGAGCAAAAACGGCTGATTTTCGACAAAAGAGATAACACCCCCCCATTACGTCATCCTTCAGAAATGTGGAAAATGGTCCGTTTTCAAATGTTTTATTTTTGAACGTCAGTTCACATTTGTAGGTGTATCATCAGTGTTAGAGCTAAAATTAGCATGTTTAAAGTGATTTTCATGCTTCCAGGGGCTCGGGAAGTTAATTAAATACCATTTGGAGGCATTTAATGTTCGAGCAAAAACGGCTGATTTTCGACAAAAGAGATAACACCCCCCCATTACGTCATGCTTCAGAAATGTGGAAAATGGTCCGTTTTCAAATGTTTTATTTTTGAACGTCAGTTCACATTTGTAGGTGGATCATCAGTGTTAGAGCTAAAATTAGCATGTTTAAAGTGATTTTCATGCTTCCAGGGGCTCGGGAAGTTAATTAAATACCATTTGGAGGCATTTAATGTTCGAGCAAAAACGGCTGATTTTCGACAAAAGAGATAACACCCCCCATTATGTCATGCTTCAGAAATGTGGAAAATGGTCCGTTTTCAAATGTTTTATTTTTGAACGTCAGTTCACATTTGTAGGTGGATCATCAGTGTTAGAGCTAAAATTAGCATGTTTAAAGTGATTTTCATGCTTCCAGGGGCCCAAAACACAAGATTTATGGAATGGTTAAAAGTGCATGAAAATGGCCAATTTACTCACTCTGAGTTCTCAAAAAGGGTTTCTTCACCCCGGGAAGTTAATTAAATACCATTTGGAGGCATTTAATGTTCGAGCAAAAACGGCTGATTTTCGACAAAAGAGATAACACCCCCCCATTACGTCATGCTTCAGAAATGTGGAAAATGGCCCGTTTTCAAATGTTTTATTTTTGAACGTCAGTTCACATTTGTAGGTGGATCATCAGTGTTAGAGCTAAAATTAGCATGTTTAAAGTGATTTTCATGCTTCCAGGGGCTCGGAAGTTAATTAAATACCATTTGGAGGCATTTAATGTTCGAGCAAAAACGGCTGATTTTCGACAAAAGAGATAACACCCCCCCATTACGTCATGCTTCAGAAATGTGGAAAATGGTCCGTTTTCAAATGTTTTATTTTTGAACGTCAGTTCACATTTGTAGGTGGATCATCAGTGTTAGAGCTAAAATTAGCATGTTTAAAGTGATTTTCATGCTTCCAGGGGCTCGGGAAGTTAATTAAATACCATTTGGAGGCATTTAATGTTCGAGCAAAATAGCTGATTTTCGACAAAAGAGATAACACCCCCCATTACGTCATGCTTCAGAAATGTGGAAAATGGTCCGTTTTCAAATGTTTTATTTTTGAACGTCAGTTCACATTTGTAGGTGGATCATCAGTGTTAGAGCTAAAATTAGCATGTTTAAAGTGATTTTCATGCTTCCAGGGGCTCGGGAAGTTAATTAAATACCATTTGGAGGCATTTAATGTTCGAGCAAAAACGGCTGATTTTCGACAAAAGAGATAACACCCCCCCATTACGTCATGCTTCAGAAATGTGGAAAATGGACCGTTTTCAAATGTTTTATTTTTGAACGTCAGTTCACATTTGTAGGTGGATCATCAGTGTTAGAGCTAAAATTAGCATGTTTAAAGTGATTTACATGCTTCCAGGGGCTCGGAAGTGAAATAAATACCATTTGGAGGCATTTAATGTTCGAGCAAAAACGGCTGATTTTCAACAAAAGAGATAACACCCCCCCATTACGTCATGCATCAGAAATGTGGAAAATGGTCCGTTTTCAAATGTTTTATTTTTGAACGTCAGTTCACATTTGTAGGTGGATCATCAGTGTTAGAGCTAAAATTAGCATGTTTAAAGTGATTTTCATGCTTCCAGGGGCTCGGGAAGTTAATTAAATACCATTTGGAGGCATTTAATGTTCGAGCAAAAACGGCTGATTTTCGACAAAAGAGATAACACCCCCCCATTACGTCATGCTTCAGAAATGTGGAAAATGGTCCGTTTTCAAATGTTTTATTTTTGAACGTCAGTTCACATTTGTAGGTGGATCATCAGTGTTAGAGCTAAAATTAGCATGTTTAAAGTGATTTTCATGCTTCCAGGGGCCCAAAACACAAGATTTATGGAATGGTTAAAAGTGCATGAAAATGGCCAATTTACTCACTCTGAGTTCTCAAAAAGGGTTTCTTCACCCCGGGAAGTTAATTAAATACCATTTGGAGGCATTTAATGTTCGAGCAAAAACGGCTGATTTTCGACAAAAGAGATAACACCCCCCCATTACGTCATGCTTCAGAAATGTGGAAAATGGTCCGTTTTCAAATGTTTTATTTTTGAACGTCAGTTCACATTTGTAGGTGGATCATCAGTGTTAGAGCTAAAATTAGCATGTTTAAAGTGATTTTCATGCTTCCAGGGGCTCGGGAAGTTAATTAAATACCATTTGGAGGCATTTAATGTTCGAGCAAAAACGGCTGATTTTCGACAAAAGAGATAACACCCCCCCATTACGTCATGCTTCAGAACTGTGGAAAATGGTCCGTTTTCAAATGTTTTATTTTTGAACTTCAGTTCACATTTGTAGGTGGATCATCAGTGTTAGAGCTAAAATTAGCATGTTTAAAGTGATTTTCATGCTTCCAGGGGCTCGGGAAGTTAATTAAATACCATTTGGAGGCATTTAATGTTCGAGCAAAAACGGCTGATTTTAAACAAAAGAGATAACACCCCCCCATTACGTCATGCTTCAGAAATGTGGAAAATGGTCCGTTTTCAAATGTTTTATTTTTGAACGTCAGTTCACTTTTGTAGGTGGATCATCAGTGTTAGAGCTAAAATTAGCATGTTTAAAGTGATTTTCATGCGTCCAGGGGCTCGGGAAGTGAAATAAATACCATTTGGAGGCATTTAATGTTCGAGCAAAAACGGCTGATTTTCGACAAAAGAGATAACACCCGCCCATTATGTCATGCTTCAGAAATGTGGAAAATGGTCCGTTTTCAAATGTTTTATTTTTGAACGTCAGTTCACATTTGTAGGTGGATCATCAGTGTTAGAGCTAAAATTAGCATGTTTAAAGTGATTTTCATGCTTCCAGGGGCTCGGGAAGTGAAATAAATACCATTTGGAGGCATTTAATGTTCGAGCAAAAACGGCTGATTTTCGACAAAAGAGATAACACCCCCCCCATTACGTCATGCTTCAGAAATGTGGAAAATGGTCCGTTTTCAAATGTTTTATTTTTGAACGTCAGTTCACATTTGTAGGTGGATCATCAGTGTTAGAGCTAAAATTAGCATGTTTAAAGTGATTTTCATGCTTCCAGGGGCCCAAAACACAAGATTTATGGAATGGTTAAAAGTGCATGAAAATGGCCAATTTACTCACTCTGAGTTCTCAAAAAGGGTTTCTTCACCCCGGGAAGTTAATTAAATACCATTTGGAGGCATTTAATGTTCGAGCAAAAACGGCTGATTTTCGACAAAAGAGATAACACCCCCCCATTACGTCATGCTTCAGAAATGTGGAAAATGGTCCGTTTTTAAATGTTTTATTTTTGAACGTTAGTTCACATTTGTAGGTGGATCGTCAGTGTTAGAGCTAAAATTAGCATGTTTAAAGTGATTTTCATGCTTCCAGGGGCTCGGGAAGTTAATTAAATACCATTTGGAGGCATTTAATGTTCGAGCAAAAACGGCTGATTTTCGACAAAAGAGATAACACCCCCCCATTACGTCATGCTTCAGAAATGTGGAAAATGGTCCGTTTTCAAATGTTTTATTTTTGAACGTCAGTTCACATTTGTAGGTGGATCATCAGTGTTAGAGCTAAAATTAGCATGTTTAAAGTGATTTTCATGCTTCCAGGGGTCGGGAAGTTAATTAAATACCATTTGGAGGCATTTAATGTTCGAGCAAAAACGGCTGATTTTCGACAAAAGAGATAACACCCCCCCATTACGTCATGCTTCAGAAATGTGGAAAATGGTCCGTTTTCAAATGTTTTATTTTTTAACGTCAGTTCACATTTGTAGGTGGATCATCAGTGTTAGAGCTAAAATTAGCATGTTTAAAGTGATTTTCATGCTTCCAGGGGCTCGGGAAGTTAATTAAATACCATTTGGAGGCATTTAATGTTCGAGCAAAAACGGCTGATTTTCGACAAAAGAGATAACACCCCCCCATTACGTCATGCTTCAGAAATGTGGAAAATGGTCCGTTTTCAAATGTTTTATTTTTGAACGTCAGTTCACATTTGTAGGTGGATCATCAGTGTTAGAGCTAAAATTAGCATGTTTAAAGTGATTTTCATGCTTCCAGGGGCCCAAAACACAAGATTTATGGAATGGTTAAAAGTGCATGAAAATGGCCAATTTACTCACTCTGAGTTCTCAAAAAGGGTTTCTTCACCCCAGGAAGTTAATTAAATACCATTTGGAGGCATTTAATGTTCGAGCAAAAACGGCTGATTTTCGACAAAAGAGATAACACCCCCCCATTACGTCATGCTTCAGAAATGTGGAAAATGGTCCGTTTTCAAATGTTTTATTTTTGAACGTCAGTTCACATTTGTAGGTGGATCATCAGTGTTAGAGCTAAAATTAGCATGTTTAAAGTGATTTTCATGCTTCCAGGGGCTCAGGAAGTTAATTAAATACCATTTGGAGGCATTTAATGTTCGAGCAAAAACGGCTGATTTTCGACAAAAGAGATAACACCCCCCCATTACGTCATGCTTCAGAAATGTGGAAAATGGTCCGTTTTCAAATGTTTTATTTTTGAACGTCAGTTCACATTTGTAGGTGGATCATCAGTGTTAGAGCTAAAATTAGCATGTTTAAAGTGATTTTCATGCTTCCAGGGGCTCGGGAAGTTAATTAAATACCATTTGGAGGCATTTAATGTTCGAGCAAAAACGGCTGATTTTCGACAAAAGAGATAACACCCCCCCATTACGTCATGCTTCAGAAATGTGGAAAATGGTCCGTTTTCAAATGTTTTATTTTTGAACGTCAGTTCACATTTGTAGGTGGATCATCAGTGTTAGAGCTAAAATTAGCATGTTTAAAGTGATTTTCATGCTTCCAGGGGCTCGGGAAGTTAATTAAATACCATTTGGAGGCATTTAATGTTCGAGCAAAAACGGCTGATTTTCGACAAAAGAGATAACACCCCCCCATTACGTCATGCTTCAGAAATGTGGAAAATGGTCCGTTTTCAAATGTTTTATTTTTGAACGTCAGTTCACATTTGTAGGTGGATCATCAGTGTTAGAGCTAAAATTAGCATGTTTAAAGTGATTTTCATGCTTCCAGGGGCTCGGGAAGTTAATTAAATACCATTTGGAGGCATTTAATGTTCGAGCAAAAACGGCTGATTTTCGACAAAAGAGATAACACCCCCCCATTACGTCATGCTTCAGAAATGTGGAAAATGGTCCGTTTTCAAATGTTTTATTTTTGAACTTCAGTTCACATTTGTAGGTGGATCATCAGTGTTAGAGCTAAAATTAGCATGTTTAAAGTGATTTTCATGCTTCCAGGGGCTCGGGAAGTTAATTAAATACCATTTGGAGGCATTTAATGTTCGAGCAAAAACGGCTGATTTTCGACAAAAGAGATAACACCCCCCCATTACGTCATGCTTCAGAAATGTGGAAAATGGTCCGTTTTCAAATGTTTTATTTTTGAACGTCAGTTCACATTTGTAGGTGGATCATCAGTGTTAGAGCTAAAATTAGCATGTTTAAAGTGATTTTCATGCTTCCAGGGGCACGGGAAGTGAAATAAATACCATTTGGAGGCATTTAATGTTCGAGCAAAAACGGCTGATTTTAAACAAAAGAGATAACACCCCCCCATTACGTCATGCTTCAGAAATGTGGAAAATGGTCCGTTTTCAAATGTTTTATTTTTGAACGTCAGTTCACTTTTGTAGGTGGATCATCAGTGTTAGAGCTAAAATTAGCATGTTTAAAGTGATTTTCATGCGTCCAGGGGCTCGGGAAGTGAAATAAATACCATTTGGAGGCATTTAATGTTCGAGCAAAAACGGCTGATTTTCGACAAAAGAGATAACACCCGCCCATTATGTCATGCTTCAGAAATGTGGAAAATGGTCCGTTTTCAAATGTTTTATTTTTGAACGTCAGTTCACATTTGTAGGTGGATCATCAGTGTTAGAGCTAAAATTAGCATGTTTAAAGTGATTTTCATGCTTCCAGGGGCTCGGGAAGTGAAATAAATACCATTTGGAGGCATTTAATGTTCGAGCAAAAACGGCTGATTTTCGACAAAAGAGATAACACCCCCCCCATTACGTCATGCTTCAGAAATGTGGAAAATGGTCCGTTTTCAAATGTTTTATTTTTGAACGTCAGTTCACATTTGTAGGTGGATCATCAGTGTTAGAGCTAAAATTAGCATGTTTAAAGTGATTTTCATGCTTCCAGGGGCCCAAAACACAAGATTTATGGAATGGTTAAAAGTGCATGAAAATGGCCAATTTACTCACTCTGAGTTCTCAAAAAGGGTTTCTTCACCCCGGGAAGTTAATTAAATACCATTTGGAGGCATTTAATGTTCGAGCAAAAACGGCTGATTTTCGACAAAAGAGATAACACCCCCCCATTACGTCATGCTTCAGAAATGTGGAAAATGGTCCGTTTTTAAATGTTTTATTTTTGAACGTTAGTTCACATTTGTAGGTGGATCGTCAGTGTTAGAGCTAAAATTAGCATGTTTAAAGTGATTTTCATGCTTCCAGGGGCTCGGGAAGTTAATTAAATACCATTTGGAGGCATTTAATGTTCGAGCAAAAACGGCTGATTTTCGACAAAAGAGATAACACCCCCCCATTACGTCATGCTTCAGAAATGTGGAAAATGGTCCGTTTTCAAATGTTTTATTTTTGAACGTCAGTTCACATTTGTAGGTGGATCATCAGTGTTAGAGCTAAAATTAGCATGTTTAAAGTGATTTTCATGCTTCCAGGGGTCGGGAAGTTAATTAAATACCATTTGGAGGCATTTAATGTTCGAGCAAAAACGGCTGATTTTCGACAAAAGAGATAACACCCCCCCATTACGTCATGCTTCAGAAATGTGGAAAATGGTCCGTTTTCAAATGTTTTATTTTTTAACGTCAGTTCACATTTGTAGGTGGATCATCAGTGTTAGAGCTAAAATTAGCATGTTTAAAGTGATTTTCATGCTTCCAGGGGCTCGGGAAGTTAATTAAATACCATTTGGAGGCATTTAATGTTCGAGCAAAAACGGCTGATTTTCGACAAAAGAGATAACACCCCCCCATTACGTCATGCTTCAGAAATGTGGAAAATGGTCCGTTTTCAAATGTTTTATTTTTGAACGTCAGTTCACATTTGTAGGTGGATCATCAGTGTTAGAGCTAAAATTAGCATGTTTAAAGTGATTTTCATGCTTCCAGGGGCCCAAAACACAAGATTTATGGAATGGTTAAAAGTGCATGAAAATGGCCAATTTACTCACTCTGAGTTCTCAAAAAGGGTTTCTTCACCCCAGGAAGTTAATTAAATACCATTTGGAGGCATTTAATGTTCGAGCAAAAACGGCTGATTTTCGACAAAAGAGATAACACCCCCCCATTACGTCATGCTTCAGAAATGTGGAAAATGGTCCGTTTTCAAATGTTTTATTTTTGAACGTCAGTTCACATTTGTAGGTGGATCATCAGTGTTAGAGCTAAAATTAGCATGTTTAAAGTGATTTTCATGCTTCCAGGGGCTCAGGAAGTTAATTAAATACCATTTGGAGGCATTTAATGTTCGAGCAAAAACGGCTGATTTTCGACAAAAGAGATAACACCCCCCCATTACGTCATGCTTCAGAAATGTGGAAAATGGTCCGTTTTCAAATGTTTTATTTTTGAACGTCAGTTCACATTTGTAGGTGGATCATCAGTGTTAGAGCTAAAATTAGCATGTTTAAAGTGATTTTCATGCTTCCAGGGGCTCGGGAAGTTAATTAAATACCATTTGGAGGCATTTAATGTTCGAGCAAAAACGGCTGATTTTCGACAAAAGAGATAACACCCCCCCATTACGTCATGCTTCAGAAATGTGGAAAATGGTCCGTTTTCAAATGTTTTATTTTTGAACGTCAGTTCACATTTGTAGGTGGATCATCAGTGTTAGAGCTAAAATTAGCATGTTTAAAGTGATTTTCATGCTTCCAGGGGCTCGGGAAGTTAATTAAATACCATTTGGAGGCATTTAATGTTCGAGCAAAAACGGCTGATTTTCGACAAAAGAGATAACACCCCCCCATTACGTCATGCTTCAGAAATGTGGAAAATGGTCCGTTTTCAAATGTTTTATTTTTGAACGTCAGTTCACATTTGTAGGTGGATCATCAGTGTTAGAGCTAAAATTAGCATGTTTAAAGTGATTTTCATGCTTCCAGGGGCTCGGGAAGTTAATTAAATACCATTTGGAGGCATTTAATGTTCGAGCAAAAACGGCTGATTTTCGACAAAAGAGATAACACCCCCCCATTACGTCATGCTTCAGAAATGTGGAAAATGGTCCGTTTTCAAATGTTTTATTTTTGAACTTCAGTTCACATTTGTAGGTGGATCATCAGTGTTAGAGCTAAAATTAGCATGTTTAAAGTGATTTTCATGCTTCCAGGGGCTCGGGAAGTTAATTAAATACCATTTGGAGGCATTTAATGTTCGAGCAAAAACGGCTGATTTTCGACAAAAGAGATAACACCCCCCCATTACGTCATGCTTCAGAAATGTGGAAAATGGTCCGTTTTCAAATGTTTTATTTTTGAACGTCAGTTCACATTTGTAGGTGGATCATCAGTGTTAGAGCTAAAATTAGCATGTTTAAAGTGATTTTCATGCTTCCAGGGGCACGGGAAGTGAAATAAATACCATTTGGAGGCATTTAATGTTCGAGCAAAAACGGCTGATTTTCGACAAAAGAGATAAGACCCCCCCCATTACGTCATGCTTCAGAAATGTGGAAAATGGTCCGTTTTCAAATGTTTCATTTTTGAACGTCAGTTCACATTTGTAGGTGGATCATCAGTGTTAGAGCTAAAATTAGCATGTTTAAAGTGATTTTCATGCTTCCAGGGGCTCGGGAAGTTAATTAAATACCATTTGGAGGCATTTAATGTTCGAGCAAAAACGGCTGATTTTCGACAAAAGAGATAACACCCCCCCATTACGTCATCCTTCAGAAATGTGGAAAATGGTCCGTTTTCAAATGTTTTATTTTTGAACGTCAGTTCACATTTGTAGGTGGATCATCAGTGTTAGAGCTAAAATTAGCATGTTTAAAGTGATTTTCATGCTTCCAGGGGCTCGGGAAGTTAATTAAATACCATTTGGAGGCATTTAATGTTCGAGCAAAAATGGCTGATTTTCGACAAAAGAGATAACACCCCCCCATTACGTCATGCTTCAGAAATGTGGAAAATGGTCCGTTTTCAAATGTTTTATTTTTGAACGTCAGTTCACATTTGTAGGTGGATCATCAGTGTTAGAGCTAAAATTAGCATGTTTAAAGTGATTTTCATGCTTCCAGGGGCTCGGGAAGTTAATTAAATACCATTTGGAGGCATTTAATGTTCGAGCAAAAACGGCTGATTTTCGACAAAAGAGATAACACCCCCCCATTATGTCATGCTTCAGAAATGTGGAAAATGGTCCGTTTTCAAATGTTTTATTTTTGAAGGTCAGTTCACATTTGTAGGTGGATCATCAGTGTTAGAGCTAAAATTAGCATGTTTAAAGTGATTTTCATGCTTCCAGGGGCCCAAAACACAAGATTTATGGAATGGTTAAAAGTGCATGAAAATGGCCAATTTACTCACTCTGAGTTCTCAAAAAGGGTTTCTTCACCCCGGGAAGTTAATTAAATACCATTTGGAGGCATTTAATGTTCGAGCAAAAACGGCTGATTTTCGACAAAAGAGATAACACCCCCCCCCATTACGTCATGCTTCAGAAATGTGGAAAATGGCCCGTTTTCAAATGTTTTATTTTTGAACGTCAGTTCACATTTGTAGGTGGATCATCAGTGTTAGAGCTAAAATTAGCATGTTTAAAGTGATTTTCATGCTTCCAGGGGCTCGGGAAGTTAATTAAATACCATTTGGAGGCATTTAATGTTCGAGCAAAAACGGCTGATTTTCGACAAAAGAGATAACACCCCCCCATTACGTCATGCTTCAGAAATGTGGAAAATGGTCCGTTTTCAAATGTTTTATTTTTGAACGTCAGTTCACATTTGTAGGTGGATCATCAGTGTTAGAGCTAAAATTAGCATGTTTAAAGTGATTTTCATGCTTCCAGGGGCCCAAAACACAAGATTTATGGAATGGTTAAAAGTGCATGAAAATGGCCAATTTACTCACTCTGAGTTCTCAAAAAGGGTTTCTTCACCCCGGGAAGTTAATTAAATACCATTTGGAGGCATTTAATGTTCGAGCAAAAACGGCTGATTTTCGACAAAAGAGATAACACCCCCCCATTACGTCATGCTTCAGAAATGTGGAAAATGGTCCGTTTTCAAATGTTTTATTTTTGAACGTCAGTTCACATTTGTAGGTGGATCATCAGTGTTAGAGCTAAAATTAGCATGTTTAAAGTGATTTTCATGCTTCCAGGGGCTCGGGAAGTTAATTAAATACCATTTGGAGGCATTTAATATTCGAGCAAAAACGGCTGATTTTCGACAAAAGAGATAACACCCCCCCATTACGTCATGCTTCAGAAATGTGGAAAATGGTCCGTTTTCAAATGTTTTATTTTTGAACTTCAGTTCACATTTGTAGGTGGATCATCAGTGTTAGAGCTAAAATTAGCATGTTTAAAGTGATTTTCATGCTTCCAGGGGCTCGGGAAGTTAATTAAATACCATTTGGAGGCATTTAATGTTCGAGCAAAAACGGCTGATTTTAAACAAAAGAGATAACACCCCCCCATTACGTCATGCTTCAGAAATGTGGAAAATGGTCCGTTTTCAAATGTTTTATTTTTGAACGTCAGTTCACATTTGTAGGTGGATCATCAGTGTTAGAGCTAAAATTAGCATGTTTAAAGTGATTTTCATGCTTCCAGGGGCTCGGGAAGTGAAATAAATACCATTTGGAGGCATTTAATGTTCGAGCAAAAACGGCTGATTTTCGACAAAAGAGATAACACCCCCCCATTATGTCATGCTTCAGAAATGTGGAAAATGGTCCGTTTTCAAATGTTTTATTTTTGAACGTCAGTTCACATTTGTAGGTGGATCATCAGTGTTAGAGCTAAAATTAGCATGTTTAAAGTGATTTTCATGCTTCCAGGGGCTCGGGAAGTGAAATAAATACCATTTGGAGGCATTTAATGTTCGAGCAAAAACGGCTGATTTTCGACAAAAGAGATAACACCCCCCCCCCATTACGTCATGCTTCAGAAATGTGGAAAATGGTCCTTTTTCAAATGTTTTATTTTTGAACGTCAGTTCACATTTGTAGGTGGATCATCAGTGTTAGAGCTAAAATTAGCATGTTTAAAGTGATTTTCATGCTTCCAGGGGCCCAAAACACAAGATTTATGGAATGGTTAAAAGTGCATGAAAATGGCCAATTTACTCACTCTGAGTTCTCAAAAAGGGTTTCTTCACCCCGGGAAGTTAATTAAATACCATTTGGAGGCATTTAATGTTCGAGCAAAAACGGCTGATTTTCGACAAAAGAGATAACACCCCCCCATTACGTCATGCTTCAGAAATGTGGAAAATGGTCCGTTTTTAAATGTTTTATTTTTGAACGTCAGTTCACATTTGTAGGTGGATCGTCAGTGTTAGAGCTAAAATTAGCATGTTTAAAGTGATTTTCATGCTTCCAGGGGCTCGGGAAGTTAATTAAATACCATTTGGAGGCATTTAATGTTCGAGCAAAAACGGCTGATTTTCGACAAAAGAGATAACACCCCCCCATTACGTCATGCTTCAGAAATGTGGAAAATGGTCCGTTTTCAAATGTTTTATTTTTGAACGTCAGTTCACATTTGTAGGTGGATCATCAGTGTTAGAGCTAAAATTAGCATGTTTAAAGTGATTTTCATGCTTCCAGGGGTCGGGAAGTTAATTAAATACCATTTGGAGGCATTTAATGTTCGAGCAAAAACGGCTGATTTTCGACAAAAGAGATAACACCCCCCCATTACGTCATGCTTCAGAAATGTGGAAAATGGTCCGTTTTCAAATGTTTTATTTTTTAACGTCAGTTCACATTTGTAGGTGGATCATCAGTGTTAGAGCTAAAATTAGCATGTTTAAAGTGATTTTCATGCTTCCAGGGGCTCGGGAAGTTAATTAAATACCATTTGGAGGCATTTAATGTTCGAGCAAAAACGGCTGATTTTCGACAAAAGAGATAACACCCCCCCATTACGTCATGCTTCAGAAATGTGGAAAATGGTCCGTTTTCAAATGTTTTATTTTTGAACGTCAGTTCACATTTGTAGGTGGATCATCAGTGTTAGAGCTAAAATTAGCATGTTTAAAGTGATTTTCATGCTTCCAGGGGCCCAAAACACAAGATTTATGGAATGGTTAAAAGTGCATGAAAATGGCCAATTTACTCACTCTGAGTTCTCAAAAAGGGTTTCTTCACCCCAGGAAGTTAATTAAATACCATTTGGAGGCATTTAATGTTCGAGCAAAAACGGCTGATTTTCGACAAAAGAGATAACACCCCCCCATTACGTCATGCTTCAGAAATGTGGAAAATGGTCCGTTTTCAAATGTTTTATTTTTGAACGTCAGTTCACATTTGTAGGTGGATCATCAGTGTTAGAGCTAAAATTAGCATGTTTAAAGTGATTTTCATGCTTCCAGGGGCTCGGGAAGTTAATTAAATACCATTTGGAGGCATTTAATGTTCGAGCAAAAACGGCTGATTTTCGACAAAAGAGATAACACCCCCCCATTACGTCATGCTTCAGAAATGTGGAAAATGGTCCGTTTTCAAATGTTTTATTTTTGAACGTCAGTTCACATTTGTAGGTGGATCATCAGTGTTAGAGCTAAAATTAGCATGTTTAAAGTGATTTTCATGCTTCCAGGGGCTCGGGAAGTTAATTAAATACCATTTGGAGGCATTTAATGTTCGAGCAAAAACGGCTGATTTTCGACAAAAGAGATAACACCCCCCCATTACGTCATGCTTCAGAAATGTGGAAAATGGTCCGTTTTCAAATGTTTTATTTTTGAACGTCAGTTCACATTTGTAGGTGGATCATCAGTGTTAGAGCTAAAATTAGCATGTTTAAAGTGATTTTCATGCTTCCAGGGGCTCGGGAAGTTAATGAAATACCATTTGGAGGCATTTAATGTTCGAGCAAAAACGGCTGATTTTCGACAAAAGAGATAACACCCCCCCATTACGTCATGCTTCAGAAATGTGGAAAATGGTCCGTTTTCAAATGTTTTATTTTTGAACGTCAGTTCACATTTGTAGGTGGATCATCAGTGTTAGAGCTAAAATTAGCATGTTTAAAGTGATTTTCATGCTTCCAGGGGCTCGGGAAGTTAATTAAATACCATTTGGAGGCATTTAATGTTCGAACAAAAACGGCTGATTTTCGACAAAAGAGATAACACCCCCCCATTACGTCATGCTTCAGAAATGTGGAAAATGGTCCGTTTTCAAATGTTTTATTTTTGAACGTCAGTTCACATTTGTAGGTGGATCATCAGTGTTAGAGCTAAAATTAGCATGTTTAAAGTGATTTTCATGCTTCCAGGGGCTCGGGAAGTGAATTAAATACCATTTGGAGGCATTTAATGTGCAAGCAAAAACGGCTGATTTTCGACAAAAGAGATAACACCCCCCATTACGTCATGCTTCAGAAATGTGGAAAATGGTCCGTTTTCAAATGTTTTATTTTTGAACGTCAGTTCACATTTGTAGGTGGATCATCAGTGTTAGAGCTAAAATTAGCATGTTTAAAGTGATTTTCATGCTTCCATGGGCTCGGGAAGTGAATTAAATACCATTTGGAGGCATTTTATGTTCAAGCAAAAACGGCTGATTTTCAACAAAAGAGTTAACACCCCCCCATTACGTCATGCTTCAGAAATGTGGAAAATGGTCCGTTTTCAAATGTTTTATTTTTGAACGTCAGTACACATTTGTAGGTGGATCCTCAGTGTTAGAGCTAAAATTAGCATGTTTAAAGTGATTTTCATGCTTCCAGGGGCCCTAAACACATGATTTATGGAATGGTTAAAAGTGCATGAAAATGGCCAATTTACTCACTCTGAGTTCTCAAAAAGGGTTTCTTCACCCCGGGAAGTTAATTAAATACCATTTGGAGGCATTTAATGTTCGAGCAAAAACGGCTGATTTTCGACAAAAGAGATAACACCCCCCCATTACGTCATGCTTCAGAAATGTGGAAAATGGTCCGTTTTCAAATGTTTTATTTTTGAACGTCAGTTCACATTTGTAGGTGGATCATCAGTGTTAGAGCTAAAATTAGCATGTTTAAAGTGATTTTCATGCTTCCAGGGGCTCGGGAAGTTAATTAAATACCATTTGGAGGCATTTAATGTTCGAGCAAAAACGGCTGATTTTAAACAAAAGAGATAACACCCCCCCATTACGTCATGCTTCAGAAATGTGGAAAATGGTCCGTTTTCAAATGTTTTATTTTTGAACGTCAGTTCACATTTGTAGGTGGATCATCAGTGTTAGAGCTAAAATTAGCATGTTTAAAGTGATTTTCATGCTTCCAGGGGCTCGGGAAGTGAAATAAATACCATTTGGAGGCATTTAATGTTCGAGCAAAAACGGCTGATTTTCGACAAAAGAGATAACACCCCCCCATTATGTCATGCTTCAGAAATGTGGAAAATGGTCCGTTTTCAAATGTTTTATTTTTGAACGTCAGTTCACATTTGTAGGTGGATCATCAGTGTTAGAGCTAAAATTAGCATGTTTAAAGTGATTTTCATGCTTCCAGGGGTCGGGAAGTTAATTAAATACCATTTGGAGGCATTTAATGTTCGAGCAAAAACGGCTGATTTTCGACAAAAGAGATAACACCCCCCCATTACGTCATGCTTCAGAAATGTGGAAAATGGTCCGTTTTCAAATGTTTTATTTTTTAACGTCAGTTCACATTTGTAGGTGGATCATCAGTGTTAGAGCTAAAATTAGCATGTTTAAAGTGATTTTCATGCTTCCAGGGGCTCGGGAAGTTAATTAAATACCATTTGGAGGCATTTAATGTTCGAGCAAAAACGGCTGATTTTCGACAAAAGAGATAACACCCCCCCATTACGTCATGCTTCAGAAATGTGGAAAATGGTCCGTTTTCAAATGTTTTATTTTTGAACGTCAGTTCACATTTGTAGGTGGATCATCAGTGTTAGAGCTAAAATTAGCATGTTTAAAGTGATTTTCATGCTTCCAGGGGCCCAAAACACAAGATTTATGGAATGGTTAAAAGTGCATGAAAATGGCCAATTTACTCACTCTGAGTTCTCAAAAAGGGTTTCTTCACCCCAGGAAGTTAATTAAATACCATTTGGAGGCATTTAATGTTCGAGCAAAAACGGCTGATTTTCGACAAAAGAGATAACACCCCCCCATTACGTCATGCTTCAGAAATGTGGAAAATGGTCCGTTTTCAAATGTTTTATTTTTGAACGTCAGTTCACATTTGTAGGTGGATCATCAGTGTTAGAGCTAAAATTAGCATGTTTAAAGTGATTTTCATGCTTCCAGGGGCTCGGGAAGTTAATTAAATACCATTTGGAGGCATTTAATGTTCGAGCAAAAACGGCTGATTTTCGACAAAAGAGATAACACCCCCCCATTACGTCATGCTTCAGAAATGTGGAAAATGGTCCGTTTTCAAATGTTTTATTTTTGAACGTCAGTTCACATTTGTAGGTGGATCATCAGTGTTAGAGCTAAAATTAGCATGTTTAAAGTGATTTTCATGCTTCCAGGGGCTCGGGAAGTTAATTAAATACCATTTGGAGGCATTTAATGTTCGAGCAAAAACGGCTGATTTTCGACAAAAGAGATAACACCCCCCCATTACGTCATGCTTCAGAAATGTGGAAAATGGTCCGTTTTCAAATGTTTTATTTTTGAACGTCAGTTCACATTTGTAGGTGGATCATCAGTGTTAGAGCTAAAATTAGCATGTTTAAAGTGATTTTCATGCTTCCAGGGGCTCGGGAAGTTAATGAAATACCATTTGGAGGCATTTAATGTTCGAGCAAAAACGGCTGATTTTCGACAAAAGAGATAACACCCCCCCATTACGTCATGCTTCAGAAATGTGGAAAATGGTCCGTTTTCAAATGTTTTATTTTTGAACGTCAGTTCACATTTGTAGGTGGATCATCAGTGTTAGAGCTAAAATTAGCATGTTTAAAGTGATTTTCATGCTTCCAGGGGCTCGGGAAGTTAATTAAATACCATTTGGAGGCATTTAATGTTCGAACAAAAACGGCTGATTTTCGACAAAAGAGATAACACCCCCCCATTACGTCATGCTTCAGAAATGTGGAAAATGGTCCGTTTTCAAATGTTTTATTTTTGAACGTCAGTTCACATTTGTAGGTGGATCATCAGTGTTAGAGCTAAAATTAGCATGTTTAAAGTGATTTTCATGCTTCCAGGGGCTCGGGAAGTGAATTAAATACCATTTGGAGGCATTTAATGTGCAAGCAAAAACGGCTGATTTTCGACAAAAGAGATAACACCCCCCATTACGTCATGCTTCAGAAATGTGGAAAATGGTCCGTTTTCAAATGTTTTATTTTTGAACGTCAGTTCACATTTGTAGGTGGATCATCAGTGTTAGAGCTAAAATTAGCATGTTTAAAGTGATTTTCATGCTTCCATGGGCTCGGGAAGTGAATTAAATACCATTTGGAGGCATTTTATGTTCAAGCAAAAACGGCTGATTTTCAACAAAAGAGTTAACACCCCCCCATTACGTCATGCTTCAGAAATGTGGAAAATGGTCCGTTTTCAAATGTTTTATTTTTGAACGTCAGTACACATTTGTAGGTGGATCCTCAGTGTTAGAGCTAAAATTAGCATGTTTAAAGTGATTTTCATGCTTCCAGGGGCCCTAAACACATGATTTATGGAATGGTTAAAAGTGCATGAAAATGGCCAATTTACTCACTCTGAGTTCTCAAAAAGGGTTTCTTCACCCCGGGAAGTTAATTAAATACCATTTGGAGGCATTTAATGTTCGAGCAAAAACGGCTGATTTTCGACAAAAGAGATAACACCCCCCCATTACGTCATGCTTCAGAAATGTGGAAAATGGTCCGTTTTCAAATGTTTTATTTTTGAACGTCAGTTCACATTTGTAGGTGGATCATCAGTGTTAGAGCTAAAATTAGCATGTTTAAAGTGATTTTCATGCTTCCAGGGGCTCGGGAAGTTAATTAAATACCATTTGGAGGCATTTAATGTTCGAGCAAAAACGGCTGATTTTAAACAAAAGAGATAACACCCCCCCATTACGTCATGCTTCAGAAATGTGGAAAATGGTCCGTTTTCAAATGTTTTATTTTTGAACGTCAGTTCACATTTGTAGGTGGATCATCAGTGTTAGAGCTAAAATTAGCATGTTTAAAGTGATTTTCATGCTTCCAGGGGCTCGGGAAGTGAAATAAATACCATTTGGAGGCATTTAATGTTCGAGCAAAAACGGCTGATTTTCGACAAAAGAGATAACACCCCCCCATTATGTCATGCTTCAGAAATGTGGAAAATGGTCCGTTTTCAAATGTTTTATTTTTGAACGTCAGTTCACATTTGTAGGTGGATCATCAGTGTTAGAGCTAAAATTAGCATGTTTAAAGTGATTTTCATGCTTCCAGGGGCTCGGGAAGTGAAATAAATACCATTTGGAGGCATTTAATGTTCGAGCAAAAACGGCTGATTTTCGACAAAAGAGATAACACCCCCCCATTACGTCATGCTTCAGAAATGTGGAAAATAGTCCGTTTTCAAATGTTTTATTTTTGAACGTCAGTTCACATTTGTAGGTGGATCATCAGTGTTAGAGCTAAAATTAGCATGTTTAAAGTGATTTTCATGCTTCCAGGGGCTCGGGAAGTTAATTAAATACCATTTGGAGGCATTTAATGTTCGAGCAAAAACGGCTGATTTTCGACAAAAGAGATAACACCCCCCATTACGTCATGCTTCAGAAATGTGGAAAATGGTCCGTTTTCAAATGTTTTATTTTTGAACGTCAGTTCACATTTGTAGGTGGATCATCAGTGTTAGAGCTAAAATTAGCATGTTTAAAGTGATTTTCATGCTTCCAGGGGCTCGGGAAGTTAATTAAATACCATTTGGAGGCATTTAATGTTCGAGCAAAAACGGCTGAGTTTCGACAAAAGAGATAACACCCCCCCATTACGTCATGCTTCAGAAATGTGGAAAATGGTCCGTTTTCAAATGTTTTATTTTTGAACGTCAGTTCACATTTGTAGGTGGATCATCAGTGTTAGAGCTAAAATTAGCATGTTTAAAGTGATTTTCATGCTTCCAGGGGCTCGGGAAGTGAAATAAATACCATTTGGAGGCATGTAATGTTCGAGCAAAAACGGCTGATTTTCGACAAAAGAGATAACACCCCCCATTACGTCATGCTTCAGAAATGTGGAAAATGGTCCGTTTTCAAATGTTTTATTTTTGAACGTCAGTTCACATTTGTAGGTGGATCATCAGTGTTAGAGCTAAAATTAGCATGTTTAAAGTGATTTTCATGCTTCCAGGGGCTCGGGAAGTGAAATAAATACCATTTGGAGGCATTTAATGTTCGAGCAAAAACGGCTGATTTTCGACAAAAGAGATAACACCCCCCCATTATGTCATGCTTCAGAAATGTGGAAAATGGTCCGTTTTCAAATGTTTTATTTTTGAACGTCAGTTCACATTTGTAGGTGGATCATCAGTGTTAGAGCTAAAATTAGCATGTTTAAAGTGATTTTCATGCTTCCAGGGGCTCGGGAAGTGAAATAAATACCATTTGGAGGCATTTAATGTTCGAGCAAAAACGGCTGATTTTCGACAAAAGAGATAACACCCCCCCCCCCATTACGTCATGCTTCAGAAATGTGGAAAATGGTCCGTTTTCAAATGTTTTATTTTTGAACGTCAGTTCACATTTGTAGGTGGATCATCAGTGTTAGAGCTAAAATTAGCATGTTTAAAGTGATTTTCATGCTTCCAGGGGCCCAAAACACAAGATTTATGGAATGGTTAAAAGTGCATGAAAATGGCCAATATACTCACTCTGAGTTCTCAAAAAGGGTTTCTTCACCCCGGGAAGTTAATTAAATACCATTTGGAGGCATTTAATGTTCGAGCAAAAACGGCTGATTTTCGACAAAAGAGATAACACCCCCCCATTACGTCATGCTTCAGAAATGTGGAAAATGGTCCGTTTTTAAATGTTTTATTTTTGAACGTCAGTTCACATTTGTAGGTGGATCGTCAGTGTTAGAGCTAAAATTAGCATGTTTAAAGTAATTTTCATGCTTCCAGGGGCTCGGGAAGTTAATTAAATACCATTTGGAGGCATTTAATGTTCAAGCAAAAACGGCTGATTTTCGACAAAAGAGATAACACCCCCCCATTACGTCATGCTTCAGAAATGTGGAAAATGGTCCGTTTTCAAATGTTTTATTTTTTAACGTCAGTTCACATTTGTAGGTGGATCATCAGTGTTAGAGCTAAAATTAGCATGTTTAAAGTGATTTTCATGCTTCCAGGGGCTCGGGAAGTTAATTAAATACCATTTGGAGGCATTTAATGTTCGAGCAAAAACGGCTGATTTTCGACAAAAGAGATAACACCCCCCCATTACGTCATGCTTCAGAAATGTGGAAAATGGTCCGTTTTCAAATGTTTTATTTTTGAACGTCAGTTCACATTTGTAGGTGGATCATCAGTGTTAGAGCTAAAATTAGCATGTTTAAAGTGATTTTCATGCTTCCAGGGGCCCAAAACACAAGATTTATGGAATGGTTAAAAGTGCATGAAAATGGCCAATTTACTCACTCTGAGTTCTCAAAAAGGGTTTCTTCACCCCAGGAAGTGAATTAAATACCATTTGGAGGCATTTAATGTTCGAGCAAAAACGGCTGATTTTCGACAAAAGAGATAACACCCCCCCATTACGTCATGCTTCAGAAATGTGGAAAATGGTCCGTTTTCAAATGTTTTATTTTTGAACGTCAGTTCACATTTGTAGGTGGATCATCAGTGTTAGAGCTAAAATTAGCATGTTTAAAGTGATTTTCATGCTTCCAGGGGCTCGGGAAGTTAATTAAATACCATTTGGAGGCATTTAATGTTCGAGCAAAAACGGCTGATTTTCGACAAAAGAGATAACACCCCCCCATTACGTCATGCTTCAGAAATGTGGAAAATGGTCCGTTTTCAAATGTTTTATTTTTGAACGTCAGTTCACATTTGTAGGTGGATCATCAGTGTTAGAGCTAAAATTAGCATGTTTAAAGTGATTTTCATGCTTCCAGGGGCTCGGGAAGTTAATTAAATACCATTTGGAGGCATTTAATGTTCGAGCAAAAACGGCTGATTTTCGACAAAAGAGATAACACCCCCCCATTACGTCATGCTTCAGAAATGTGGAAAATGGTCCGTTTTCAAATGTTTTATTTTTGAACGTCAGTTCACATTTGTAGGTGGATCATCAGTGTTAGAGCTAAAATTAGCATGTTTAAAGTGATTTTCATGCTTCCAGGGGCTCGGGAAGTTAATTAAATACCATTTGGAGGCATTTAATGTTCGAGCAAAAACGGCTGATTTTCGACAAAAGAGATAACACCCCCCCATTACGTCATGCTTCAGAAATGTGGAAAATGGTCCGTTTTCAAATGTTTTATTTTTGAACTTCAGTTCACATTTGTAGGTGGATCATCAGTGTTAGAGCTAAAATTAGCATGTTTAAAGTGATTTTCATGCTTCCAGGGGCTCGGGAAGTTAATTAAATACCATTTGGAGGCATTTAATGTTCGAGCAAAAACGGCTGATTTTCGACAAAAGAGATAACACCCCCCCATTACGTCATGCTTCAGAAATGTGGAAAATGGTCCGTTTTCAAATGTTTTATTTTTGAACGTCAGTTCACATTTGTAGGTGGATCATCAGTGTTAGAGCTAAAATTAGCATGTTTAAAGTGATTTTCATGCTTCCAGGGGCTCGGGAAGTGAAATAAATACCATTTGGAGGCATTTAATGTTCGAGCAAAAACGGCTGATTTTCGACAAAAGAGATAAGACCCCCCCATTACGTCATGCTTCAGAAATGTGGAAAATGGTCCGTTTTCAAATGTTTTATTTTTGAACGTCAGTTCACATTTGTAGGTGGATCATCAGTGTTAGAGCTAAAATTAGCATGTTTAAAGTGATTTTCATGCTTCCAGGGGCTCGGGAAGTTAATTAAATACCATTTGGAGGCATTTAATGTTCGAGCAAAAACGGCTGATTTTCGACAAAAGAGATAACACCCCCCCATTACGTCATCCTTCAGAAATGTGGAAAATGGTCCGTTTTCAAATGTTTTATTTTTGAACGTCAGTTCACATTTGTAGGTGTATCATCAGTGTTAGAGCTAAAATTAGCATGTTTAAAGTGATTTTCATGCTTCCAGGGGCTCGGGAAGTTAATTAAATACCATTTGGAGGCATTTAATGTTCGAGCAAAAACGGCTGATTTTCGACAAAAGAGATAACACCCCCCCATTACGTCATGCTTCAGAAATGTGGAAAATGGTCCGTTTTCAAATGTTTTATTTTTGAACGTCAGTTCACATTTGTAGGTGGATCATCAGTGTTAGAGCTAAAATTAGCATGTTTAAAGTGATTTTCATGCTTCCAGGGGCTCGGGAAGTTAATTAAATACCATTTGGAGGCATTTAATGTTCGAGCAAAAACGGCTGATTTTCGACAAAAGAGATAACACCCCCCATTATGTCATGCTTCAGAAATGTGGAAAATGGTCCGTTTTCAAATGTTTTATTTTTGAACGTCAGTTCACATTTGTAGGTGGATCATCAGTGTTAGAGCTAAAATTAGCATGTTTAAAGTGATTTTCATGCTTCCAGGGGCCCAAAACACAAGATTTATGGAATGGTTAAAAGTGCATGAAAATGGCCAATTTACTCACTCTGAGTTCTCAAAAAGGGTTTCTTCACCCCGGGAAGTTAATTAAATACCATTTGGAGGCATTTAATGTTCGAGCAAAAACGGCTGATTTTCGACAAAAGAGATAACACCCCCCCATTACGTCATGCTTCAGAAATGTGGAAAATGGCCCGTTTTCAAATGTTTTATTTTTGAACGTCAGTTCACATTTGTAGGTGGATCATCAGTGTTAGAGCTAAAATTAGCATGTTTAAAGTGATTTTCATGCTTCCAGGGGCTCGGAAGTTAATTAAATACCATTTGGAGGCATTTAATGTTCGAGCAAAAACGGCTGATTTTCGACAAAAGAGATAACACCCCCCCATTACGTCATGCTTCAGAAATGTGGAAAATGGTCCGTTTTCAAATGTTTTATTTTTGAACGTCAGTTCACATTTGTAGGTGGATCATCAGTGTTAGAGCTAAAATTAGCATGTTTAAAGTGATTTTCATGCTTCCAGGGGCTCGGGAAGTTAATTAAATACCATTTGGAGGCATTTAATGTTCGAGCAAAATAGCTGATTTTCGACAAAAGAGATAACACCCTCCATTACGTCATGCTTCAGAAATGTGGAAAATGGTCCGTTTTCAAATGTTTTATTTTTGAACGTCAGTTCACATTTGTAGGTGGATCATCAGTGTTAGAGCTAAAATTAGCATGTTTAAAGTGATTTTCATGCTTCCAGGGGCTCGGGAAGTTAATTAAATACCATTTGGAGGCATTTAATGTTCGAGCAAAAACGGCTGATTTTCGACAAAAGAGATAACACCCCCCCATTACGTCATGCTTCAGAAATGTGGAAAATGGACCGTTTTCAAATGTTTTATTTTTGAACGTCAGTTCACATTTGTAGGTGGATCATCAGTGTTAGAGCTAAAATTAGCATGTTTAAAGTGATTTACATGCTTCCAGGGGCTCGGAAGTGAAATAAATACCATTTGGAGGCATTTAATGTTCGAGCAAAAACGGCTGATTTTCAACAAAAGAGATAACACCCCCCCATTACGTCATGCATCAGAAATGTGGAAAATGGTCCGTTTTCAAATGTTTTATTTTTGAACGTCAGTTCACATTTGTAGGTGGATCATCAGTGTTAGAGCTAAAATTAGCATGTTTAAAGTGATTTTCATGCTTCCAGGGGCTCGGGAAGTTAATTAAATACCATTTGGAGGCATTTAATGTTCGAGCAAAAATGGCTGATTTTCGACAAAAGAGATAACACCCCCCCATTACGTCATGCTTCAGAAATGTGGAAAATGGTCCGTTTTCAAATGTTTTATTTTTGAACGTCAGTTCACATTTGTAGGTGGATCATCAGTGTTAGAGCTAAAATTAGCATGTTTAAAGTGATTTTCATGCTTCCAGGGGCCCAAAACACAAGATTTATGGAATGGTTAAAAGTGCATGAAAATGGCCAATTTACTCACTCTGAGTTCTCAAAAAGGGTTTCTTCACCCCGGGAAGTTAATTAAATACCATTTGGAGGCATTTAATGTTCGAGCAAAAACGGCTGATTTTCGACAAAAGAGATAACACCCCCCCATTACGTCATGCTTCAGAAATGTGGAAAATGGTCCGTTTTCAAATGTTTTATTTTTGAACGTCAGTTCACATTTGTAGGTGGATCATCAGTGTTAGAGCTAAAATTAGCATGTTTAAAGTGATTTTCATGCTTCCAGGGGCTCGGGAAGTTAATTAAATACCATTTGGAGGCATTTAATGTTCGAGCAAAAACGGCTGATTTTCGACAAAAGAGATAACACCCCCCCATTACGTCATGCTTCAGAACTGTGGAAAATGGTCCGTTTTCAAATGTTTTATTTTTGAACTTCAGTTCACATTTGTAGGTGGATCATCAGTGTTAGAGCTAAAATTAGCATGTTTAAAGTGATTTTCATGCTTCCAGGGGCTCGGGAAGTTAATTAAATACCATTTGGAGGCATTTAATGTTCGAGCAAAAACGGCTGATTTTAAACAAAAGAGATAACACCCCCCCATTACGTCATGCTTCAGAAATGTGGAAAATGGTCCGTTTTCAAATGTTTTATTTTTGAACGTCAGTTCACTTTTGTAGGTGGATCATCAGTGTTAGAGCTAAAATTAGCATGTTTAAAGTGATTTTCATGCGTCCAGGGGCTCGGGAAGTGAAATAAATACCATTTGGAGGCATTTAATGTTCGAGCAAAAACGGCTGATTTTCGACAAAAGAGATAACACCCGCCCATTATGTCATGCTTCAGAAATGTGGAAAATGGTCCGTTTTCAAATGTTTTATTTTTGAACGTCAGTTCACATTTGTAGGTGGATCATCAGTGTTAGAGCTAAAATTAGCATGTTTAAAGTGATTTTCATGCTTCCAGGGGCTCGGGAAGTGAAATAAATACCATTTGGAGGCATTTAATGTTCGAGCAAAAACGGCTGATTTTCGACAAAAGAGATAACACCCCCCCCATTACGTCATGCTTCAGAAATGTGGAAAATGGTCCGTTTTCAAATGTTTTATTTTTGAACGTCAGTTCACATTTGTAGGTGGATCATCAGTGTTAGAGCTAAAATTAGCATGTTTAAAGTGATTTTCATGCTTCCAGGGGCCCAAAACACAAGATTTATGGAATGGTTAAAAGTGCATGAAAATGGCCAATTTACTCACTCTGAGTTCTCAAAAAGGGTTTCTTCACCCCGGGAAGTTAATTAAATACCATTTGGAGGCATTTAATGTTCGAGCAAAAACGGCTGATTTTCGACAAAAGAGATAACACCCCCCCATTACGTCATGCTTCAGAAATGTGGAAAATGGTCCGTTTTTAAATGTTTTATTTTTGAACGTTAGTTCACATTTGTAGGTGGATCGTCAGTGTTAGAGCTAAAATTAGCATGTTTAAAGTGATTTTCATGCTTCCAGGGGCTCGGGAAGTTAATTAAATACCATTTGGAGGCATTTAATGTTCGAGCAAAAACGGCTGATTTTCGACAAAAGAGATAACACCCCCCCATTACGTCATGCTTCAGAAATGTGGAAAATGGTCCGTTTTCAAATGTTTTATTTTTGAACGTCAGTTCACATTTGTAGGTGGATCATCAGTGTTAGAGCTAAAATTAGCATGTTTAAAGTGATTTTCATGCTTCCAGGGGTCGGGAAGTTAATTAAATACCATTTGGAGGCATTTAATGTTCGAGCAAAAACGGCTGATTTTCGACAAAAGAGATAACACCCCCCCATTACGTCATGCTTCAGAAATGTGGAAAATGGTCCGTTTTCAAATGTTTTATTTTTTAACGTCAGTTCACATTTGTAGGTGGATCATCAGTGTTAGAGCTAAAATTAGCATGTTTAAAGTGATTTTCATGCTTCCAGGGGCTCGGGAAGTTAATTAAATACCATTTGGAGGCATTTAATGTTCGAGCAAAAACGGCTGATTTTCGACAAAAGAGATAACACCCCCCCATTACGTCATGCTTCAGAAATGTGGAAAATGGTCCGTTTTCAAATGTTTTATTTTTGAACGTCAGTTCACATTTGTAGGTGGATCATCAGTGTTAGAGCTAAAATTAGCATGTTTAAAGTGATTTTCATGCTTCCAGGGGCCCAAAACACAAGATTTATGGAATGGTTAAAAGTGCATGAAAATGGCCAATTTACTCACTCTGAGTTCTCAAAAAGGGTTTCTTCACCCCAGGAAGTTAATTAAATACCATTTGGAGGCATTTAATGTTCGAGCAAAAACGGCTGATTTTCGACAAAAGAGATAACACCCCCCCATTACGTCATGCTTCAGAAATGTGGAAAATGGTCCGTTTTCAAATGTTTTATTTTTGAACGTCAGTTCACATTTGTAGGTGGATCATCAGTGTTAGAGCTAAAATTAGCATGTTTAAAGTGATTTTCATGCTTCCAGGGGCTCAGGAAGTTAATTAAATACCATTTGGAGGCATTTAATGTTCGAGCAAAAACGGCTGATTTTCGACAAAAGAGATAACACCCCCCCATTACGTCATGCTTCAGAAATGTGGAAAATGGTCCGTTTTCAAATGTTTTATTTTTGAACGTCAGTTCACATTTGTAGGTGGATCATCAGTGTTAGAGCTAAAATTAGCATGTTTAAAGTGATTTTCATGCTTCCAGGGGCTCGGGAAGTTAATTAAATACCATTTGGAGGCATTTAATGTTCGAGCAAAAACGGCTGATTTTCGACAAAAGAGATAACACCCCCCCATTACGTCATGCTTCAGAAATGTGGAAAATGGTCCGTTTTCAAATGTTTTATTTTTGAACGTCAGTTCACATTTGTAGGTGGATCATCAGTGTTAGAGCTAAAATTAGCATGTTTAAAGTGATTTTCATGCTTCCAGGGGCTCGGGAAGTTAATTAAATACCATTTGGAGGCATTTAATGTTCGAGCAAAAACGGCTGATTTTCGACAAAAGAGATAACACCCCCCCATTACGTCATGCTTCAGAAATGTGGAAAATGGTCCGTTTTCAAATGTTTTATTTTTGAACGTCAGTTCACATTTGTAGGTGGATCATCAGTGTTAGAGCTAAAATTAGCATGTTTAAAGTGATTTTCATGCTTCCAGGGGCTCGGGAAGTTAATTAAATACCATTTGGAGGCATTTAATGTTCGAGCAAAAACGGCTGATTTTCGACAAAAGAGATAACACCCCCCCATTACGTCATGCTTCAGAAATGTGGAAAATGGTCCGTTTTCAAATGTTTTATTTTTGAACTTCAGTTCACATTTGTAGGTGGATCATCAGTGTTAGAGCTAAAATTAGCATGTTTAAAGTGATTTTCATGCTTCCAGGGGCTCGGGAAGTTAATTAAATACCATTTGGAGGCATTTAATGTTCGAGCAAAAACGGCTGATTTTCGACAAAAGAGATAACACCCCCCCATTACGTCATGCTTCAGAAATGTGGAAAATGGTCCGTTTTCAAATGTTTTATTTTTGAACGTCAGTTCACATTTGTAGGTGGATCATCAGTGTTAGAGCTAAAATTAGCATGTTTAAAGTGATTTTCATGCTTCCAGGGGCTCGGGAAGTGAAATAAATACCATTTGGAGGCATTTAATGTTCGAGCAAAAACGGCTGATTTTCGACAAAAGAGATAAGACCCCCCCCATTACGTCATGCTTCAGAAATGTGGAAAATGGTCCGTTTTCAAATGTTTCATTTTTGAACGTCAGTTCACATTTGTAGGTGGATCATCAGTGTTAGAGCTAAAATTAGCATGTTTAAAGTGATTTTCATGCTTCCAGGGGCTCGGGAAGTTAATTAAATACCATTTGGAGGCATTTAATGTTCGAGCAAAAACGGCTGATTTTCGACAAAAGAGATAACACCCCCCCATTACGTCATCCTTCAGAAATGTGGAAAATGGTCCGTTTTCAAATGTTTTATTTTTGAACGTCAGTTCACATTTGTAGGTGGATCATCAGTGTTAGAGCTAAAATTAGCATGTTTAAAGTGATTTTCATGCTTCCAGGGGCTCGGGAAGTTAATTAAATACCATTTGGAGGCATTTAATGTTCGAGCAAAAATGGCTGATTTTCGACAAAAGAGATAACACCCCCCCATTACGTCATGCTTCAGAAATGTGGAAAATGGTCCGTTTTCAAATGTTTTATTTTTGAACGTCAGTTCACATTTGTAGGTGGATCATCAGTGTTAGAGCTAAAATTAGCATGTTTAAAGTGATTTTCATGCTTCCAGGGGCTCGGGAAGTTAATTAAATACCATTTGGAGGCATTTAATGTTCGAGCAAAAACGGCTGATTTTCGACAAAAGAGATAACACCCCCCCATTATGTCATGCTTCAGAAATGTGGAAAATGGTCCGTTTTCAAATGTTTTATTTTTGAAGGTCAGTTCACATTTGTAGGTGGATCATCAGTGTTAGAGCTAAAATTAGCATGTTTAAAGTGATTTTCATGCTTCCAGGGGCCCAAAACACAAGATTTATGGAATGGTTAAAAGTGCATGAAAATGGCCAATTTACTCACTCTGAGTTCTCAAAAAGGGTTTCTTCACCCCGGGAAGTTAATTAAATACCATTTGGAGGCATTTAATGTTCGAGCAAAAACGGCTGATTTTCGACAAAAGAGATAACACCCCCCCCATTACGTCATGCTTCAGAAATGTGGAAAATGGCCCGTTTTCAAATGTTTTATTTTTGAACGTCAGTTCACATTTGTAGGTGGATCATCAGTGTTAGAGCTAAAATTAGCATGTTTAAAGTGATTTTCATGCTTCCAGGGGCTCGGGAAGTTAATTAAATACCATTTGGAGGCATTTAATGTTCGAGCAAAAACGGCTGATTTTCGACAAAAGAGATAACACCCCCCCATTACGTCATGCTTCAGAAATGTGGAAAATGGTCCGTTTTCAAATGTTTTATTTTTGAACGTCAGTTCACATTTGTAGGTGGATCATCAGTGTTAGAGCTAAAATTAGCATGTTTAAAGTGATTTTCATGCTTCCAGGGGCTCGGGAAGTTAATTAAATACCATTTGGAGGCATTTAATGTTCGAGCAAAATAGCTGATTTTCGACAAAAGAGATAACACCCCCCATTACGTCATGCTTCAGAAATGTGGAAAATGGTCCGTTTTCAAATGTTTTATTTTTGAACGTCAGTTCACATTTGTAGGTGGATCATCAGTGTTAGAGCTAAAATTAGCATGTTTAAAGTGATTTTCATGCTTCCAGGGGCTCGGGAAGTTAATTAAATACCATTTGGAGGCATTTAATGTTCGAGCAAAAACGGCTGATTTTCGACAAAAGAGATAACACCCCCCCATTACGTCATGCTTCAGAAATGTGGAAAATGGTCCGTTTTCAAATGTTTTATTTTTGAACGTCAGTTCACATTTGTAGGTGGATCATCAGTGTTAGAGCTAAAATTAGCATGTTTAAAGTGATTTTCATGCTTCCAGGGGCTCGGGAAGTTAATTAAATACCATTTGGAGGCATTTAATGTTCGAGCAAAAACGGCTGATTTTCGACAAAAGAGATAACACCCCCCATTACGTCATGCTTCAGAAATGTGGAAAATGGTCCGTTTTCAAATGTTTTATTTTTGAACGTCAGTTCACATTTGTAGGTGGATCATCAGTGTTAGAGCTAAAATTAGCATGTTTAAAGTGATTTTCATGCTTCCAGGGGCTCGGGAAGTTAATTAAATACCATTTGGAGGCATTTAATGTTCGAGCAAAAACGGCTGATTTTCGACAAAAGAGATAACACCCCCCATTACGTCATGCTTCAGAAATGTGGAAAATGGTCCGTTTTCAAATGTTTTATTTTTGAACGTCAGTTCACATTTGTAGGTGGATCATCAGTGTTAGAGCTAAAATTAGCATGTTTAAAGTGATTTTCATGCTTCCAGGGGCTCGGGAAGTGAAATAAATACCATTTGGAGGCATTTAATGTTCGAGCAAAAACGGCTGATTTTCGACAAAAGAGATAACACCCCCCCATTACGTCATGCTTCAGAAATGTGGAAAATGGTCCGTTTTCAAATGTTTTATTTTTGAACGTCAGTTCACATTTGTAGGTGGATCATCAGTGTTAGAGCTAAAATTAGCATGTTTAAAGTGATTTTCATGCTTCCAGGGGCTCGGGAAGTTAATTAAATACCATTTGGTGGCATTTAATGTTCGAGCAAAAACGGCTGATTTTCGACAAAAGAGATAACACCCCCCCATTACGTCATGCTTCAGAAATGTGGAAAATGGTCAGTTTTCAAATGTTTTATTTTTGAACGTCAGTTCACATTTGTAGGTGGATCATCAGTGTTAGAGCTAAAATTAGCATGTTTAAAGTGATTTTCATGCTTCCAGGGGCCCAAAACACAAGATTTATGGAATGGTTAAAAGTGCATGAAAATGGCCAATTTACTCACTCTGAGTTCTCAAAAAGGGTTTCTTCACCCCGGGAAGTTAATTAAATACCATTTGGAGGCATTTAATGTTCGAGCAAAAACGGCTGATTTTCGACAAAAGAGATAACACCCCCCCATTACGTCATGCTTCAGAAATGTGGAAAATGGTCCGTTTTCAAATGTTTTATTTTTGAACGTCAGTTCACATTTGTAGGTGGATCATCAGTGTTAGAGCTAAAATTAGCATGTTTAAAGTGATTTTCATGCTTCCAGGGGCTCGGGAAGTTAATTAAATACCATTTTGAGGCATTTAATGTTCGAGCAAAAACGGCTGATTTTCGACAAAAGAGATAACACCCCCCATTACGTCATGCTTCAGAAATGTGGAAAATGGTCCGTTTTCAAATGTTTTATTTTTGAACGTCAGTTCACATTTGTAGGTGGATCATCAGTGTTAGAGCTAAAATTAGCATGTTTAAAGTGATTTTCATGCTTCCAGGGGCTCGGGAAGTTAATTAAATACCATTTGGAGGCATTTAATGTTCGAGCAAAAACGGCTGATTTTCGACAAAAGAGATAACACCCCCCCATTACGTCATGCTTCAGAAATGTGGAAAATGGTCTGTTTTCAAATGTTTTATTTTTGAACGTCAGTTCACATTTGTAGGTGGATCATCAGTGTTAGAGCTAAAATTAGCATGTTTAAAGTGATTTTCATGCTTCCAGGGGCTCGGGAAGTTAATTAAATACCATTTGGAGGCATTTAATGTTCGAGCAAAAACGGCTGATTTTCGACAAAAGAGATAACACCCCCCATTACGTTATGCTTCAGAAATGTGGAAAATGGTCCGTTTTCAAATGTTTTATTTTTGAACGTCAGTTCACATTTGTAGGTGGATCATCAGTGTTAGAGCTAAAATTAGCATGTTTAAAGTGATTTTCATGCTTCCAGGGGCTCGGGAAGTGAAATAAATACCATTTGGAGGCATTTAATGTTCGAGCAAAAACGGCTGATTTTTGACAAAAGAGATAACACCCCCCCATTACGTCATGCTTCAGAAATGTGGAAAATTGTCCGTTTTCAAATGTTTTATTTTTGAACGTCAGTTCACATTTGTAGGTGGATCATCAGTGTTAGAGCTAAAATTAGCATGTTTAAAGTGATTTTCATGCTTCCAGGGGCTCGGGAAGTTAATTAAATACCATTTGGAGGCATTTAATGTTCGAGCAAAAACGGCTGATTTTCGACAAAAGAGATAACACCCCCCCATTACGTCATGCTTCAGAAATGTGGAAAATGGTCCGTTTTCAAATGTTTTATTTTTGAACGTCAGTTCACATTTGTAGGTGGATCATCAGTGTTAGAGCTAAAATTAGCATGTTTAAAGTGATTTTCATGCTTCCAGGGGCCCAAAACACAAGATTTATGGAATGGTTAAAAGTGCATGAAAATGGCCAATTTACTCACTCTGAGTTCGCAAAAAGGGTTTCTTCACCCCGGGAAGTTAATTAAATACCATTCGGAGGCATTTAATGTTCGAGCAAAAACGGCTGATTTTCGACAAAAGAGATAACACCCCCCCATTACGTCATGCTTCAGAAATGTGGAAAATGGTCCGTTTTCAAATGTTTTATTTTTGAACGTCAGTTCACATTTGTAGGTGGATCATCAGTGTTAGAGCTAAAATTAGCATGTTTAAAGTGATTTTCATGCTTCCAGGGGCTCGGGAAGTTAATTAAATACCATTTGGAGGAATTTAATGTTCGAGCAAAAACGGCTGATTTTCGACAAAAGAGATAACACCCCCCATTACGTCATGCTTCAGAAATGTGGAAAATGGTCCGTTTTCAAATGTTTTATTTTTGAACGTCAGTTCACATTTGTAGGTGGATCATCAGTGTTAGAGCTAAAATTAGCATGTTTAAAGTGATTTTCATGCTTCCAGGGGCTCGGGAAGTGAAATAAATACCATTTGGAGGCATTTAATGTTCGAGCAAAAACGGCTGATTTTCGACAAAAGAGATAACACCCCCCCATTACGTCATGCTTCAGAAATGTGGAAAATGGTCCGTTTTCAAATGTTTTATTTTTGAACGTCAGTTCACATTTGTAGGTGGATCATCAGTGTTAGAGCTAAAATTAGCATGTTTAAAGTGATTTTCATGCTTCCAGGGGCTCGGGAAGTTAATTAAATACCATTTGGAGGCATTTAATGTTCGAGCAAAAACGGCTGATTTTCGACAAAAGAGATAACACCCCCCCATTACGTCATGCTTCAGAAATGTGGAAAATGGTCAGTTTTCAAATGTTTTATTTTTGAACGTCAGTTCACATTTGTAGGTGGATCATCAGTGTTAGAGCTAAAATTAGCATGTTTAAAGTGATTTTCATGCTTCCAGGGGCCCAAAACACAAGATTTATGGAATGGTTAAAAGTGCATGAAAATGGCCAATTTACTCACTCTGAGTTCTCAAAAAGGGTTTCTTCACCCCGGGAAGTTAATTAAATACCATTTGGAGGCATTTAATGTTCGAGCAAAAACGGCTGATTTTCGACAAAAGAGATAACACCCCCCCATTACGTCATGCTTCAGAAATGTGGAAAATGGTCCGTTTTCAAATGTTTTATTTTTGAACGTCAGTTCACATTTGTTGGTGGATCATCAGTGTTAGAGCTAAAATTAGCATGTTTAAAGTGATTTTCATGCTTCCAGGGGCTCGGGAAGTTAATTAAATACCATTTTGAGGCATTTAATGTTCGAGCAAAAACGGCTGATTTTCGACAAAAGAGATAACACCCCCCATTACGTCATGCTTCAGAAATGTGGAAAATGGTCCGTTTTCAAATGTTTTATTTTTGAACGTCAGTTCACATTTGTAGGTGGATCATCAGTGTTAGAGCTAAAATTAGCATGTTTAAAGTGATTTTCATGCTTCCAGGGGCTCGGGAAGTTAATTAAATACCATTTGGAGGCATTTAATGTTCGAGCAAAAACGGCTGATTTTCGACAAAAGAGATAACACCCCCCCATTACGTCATGCTTCAGAAATGTGGAAAATGGTCCGTTTTCAAATGTTTTATTTTTGAACGTCAGTTCACATTTGTAGGTGGATCATCAGTGTTAGAGCTAAAATTAGCATGTTTAAAGTGATTTTCATGCTTCCAGGGGCTCGGGAAGTGAAATAAATACCATTTGGAGGCATTTAATGTTCGAGCAAAAACGACTGATTTTCGACAAAAGAGATAACACCCCCCCATTATGTCATGCTTCAGAAATGTGGAAAATGGTCCGTTTTCAAATGTTTTATTTTTGAACGTCAGTTCACATTTGTAGGTGGATCATCAGTGTTAGAGCTAAAATTAGCATGTTTAAAGTGATTTTCATGCTTCCAGGGGCCCAAAACACAAGATTTATGGAATGGTTAAAAGTGCATAAAAATGGCCAATTTACTCACTCTGAGTTCTCAAAAAGGGTTTCTTCACCCCGGGAAGTTAATTAAATACCATTTGGAGGCATTTAATGTTCGAGCAAAAACGGCTGATTTTCGACAAAAGAGATAACACCCCCACGTTACGTCATGCTTCAGAAATGTGGAAAATGGTCCGTTTTCAAATGTTTTATTTTTGAACGTCAGTTCACATTTGTAGGTGGATCATCAGTGTTAGAGCTAAAATTAGCATGTTTAAAGTGATTTTCATGCTTCCAGGGGCTCGGGAAGTTAATTAAATACCATTTGGAGGCATTTAATGTTCGAGCAAAAACGGCTGATTTTCGACAAAAGAGATAACACCCCCCATTACGTCATGCTTCAGAAATGTGGAAAATGGTCCGTTTTCAAATGTTTTATTTTTGAACTTCAGTTCACATTTGTAGGTGGATCATCAGTGTTAGAGCTAAAATTAGCATGTTTAAAGTGATTTTCATGCTTCCAGGGGCTCGGGAAGTTAATTAAATACCATTTGGAGGCATTTAATGTTCGAGCAAAAACGGCTGATTTTCGACAAAAGAGATAACACCCCCCATTACGTCATGCTTCAGAAATGTGGAAAATGGTCCGTTTTCAAATGTTTTATTTTTGAACGTCAGTTCACATTTGTAGGTGGATCATCAGTGTTAGAGCTAAAATTAGCATGTTTAAAGTGATTTTCATCCTTCCAGGGGCTCGGGAAGTGAAATAAATACCATTTGGAGGCATTTAATGTTCGAGCAAAAACGGCTGATTTTCGACAAAAGAGATAACACCCCCCCATTACGTCATGCTTCAGAAATGTGGAAAATGGTCCGTTTTCAAATGTTTTATTTTTGAACGTCAGTTCACATTTTTAGGTGGATCATCAGTGTTAGAGCTAAAATTAGCATGTTTAAAGTGATTTTCATGCTTCCAGGGGCTCGGGAAGTGAAATAAATACCATTTGGAGGCATTTAATGTTCGAGCAAAAACGGCTGATTTTCGACAAAAGAGATAACACCCCCCCATTACGTCATGCTTCAGAAATGTGGAAAATGGTCCGTTTTCAAATGTTTTATTTTTAAACGTCAGTTTACATTTGTAGGTGGATCATCAGTGTTAGAGCTAAAATTAGCATGTTTAAAGTGATTTTCATGCTTCCAGGGGCTCGGGAAGTTAATTAAATACCATTTGGAGGCATTTAATGTTCGAGCAAAAACGGCTGATTTTCGACAAAAGAGATAACACCCCCCATTACGTCATGCTTCAGAAATGTGGAAAATGGTCCGTTTTCAAATGTTTTATTTTTGAACGTCAGTTCACATTTGTAGGTGGATCATCAGTGTTAGAGCTAAAATTAGCATGTTTAAAGTGATTTTCATGCTTCCAGGGGCCCAAAACACAAGATTTATGGAATGGTTAAAAGTGCATGAAAATGGCCAATTTACTCACTCTGAGTTCTCAAAAAGGGTTTCTTCACCCCGGGAAGTTAATTAAATACCATTTGGAGGCATTTAATGTTCGAGCAAAAACGGCTGATTTTCGACAAAAGAGATAACACCCCCCATTACGTCATGCTTCAGAAATGTGGAAAATGGTCCGTTTTCAAATGTTTTATTTTTGAACGTCAGTTCACATTTTAGGTGGATCATCAGTGTTAGAGCTAAAATTAGCATGTTTAAAGTGATTTTCATGCTTCCAGGGGCTCGGGAAGTGAAATAAATACCATTTGGAGGCATTTATTGTTCGAGCAAAAACGGCTGATTTTCGACAAAAGAGATAACACCCCCCCATTACGTCATGCTTCAGAAATGTGGAAATGGTCCGTTTCAAATGTTTTATTTTTAAACGTCAGTTTACATTTGTAGGTGGATCATCAGTGTTAGAGCTAAAATTAGCATGTTTAAAGTGATTTTCATGCTTCCAGGGGCTCGGGAAGTTAATTAAATACCATTTGGAGGCATTTAATGTTCGAGCAAAAACGGCTGATTTTTCGACAAAAGAGATAACACCCCCCATTACGTCATGCTTCAGAAATGTGGAAAATGGTCCGTTTTCAAATGTTTTATTTTTGAACGTCAGTTCACATTTGTAGGTGGATCATCAGTGTTAGAGCTAAAATTAGCATGTTTAAAGTGATTTTCATGCTTCCAGGGGCCCAAAACACAAGATTTATGGAATGGTTAAAAGTGCATGAAAATGGCCAATTTACTCACTCTGAGTTCTCAAAAAGGGTTTCTTCACCCCGGGAAGTTAATTAAATACCATTTGGAGGCATTTAATGTTCGAGCAAAAACGGCTGATTTTCGACAAAAGAGATAACACCCCCCCATTACGTCATGCTTCAGAAATGTGGAAAATGGTCCGTTTTCAAATGTTTTATTTTTGAACGTCAGTTCACATTTGTAGGTGGATCATCAGTGTTAGAGCTACAATTAGCATGTTTAAAGTGATTTCATGCTTCCAGGGTCTCGGGAAGTTAATTAAATACCATTTGAAGGCATTTAATGTTCGAGCAAAACGGCTGATTTCGACAAAAGAGATAACACCCCCCCATAACGTCATGCTTCAGAAATGTGGAAAATGTCCGTTTTCAAATGTTTTATTTTTGAACGTCAGTTCACATTTGTAGGTGATCATCAGTGTTAGAGCTAAAATTAGCATGTTTAAAGTGAATTTCATGCTTCCAGGGGCTCGGGAAGTTAATTAAATACCATTTGGAGGCATTTAATGTTCGAGCAAAAACGGTTGATTTTCGACAAAAGAGATAACACCCCCCCATTACGTCATGCTTCAGAAATGTGGAAAATGGTCCGTTTTCAAATGTTTTATTTTTAAACGTCAGTTTACATTTGTAGGTGGATCATCAGTGTTAGAGCTAAAATTAGCATGTTTAAAGTGATTTTCATGCTTCCAGGGGCTCGGGAAGTTAATTAAATACCATTTGGAGGCATTTAATGTTCGAGCAAAAACGGCTGATTTTCGACAAAAGAGATAAAACACCCCCCATTACGTCATGCTTCAGAAATGTGGAAAATGGTCCGTTTTCAAATGTTTTATTTTGAACGTCAGTTCACATTTGTAGGTGGATCATCAGTGTTAGAGCTAAAATTAGCATGTTTAAGTGATTTTCATGCTTCAGGGGCCCAAAACACAAGATTTATGGAATGGTTAAAAGTGCATGAAAATGGCCAATTTACTCACTCTGAGTTCTCAAAAAGGGTTTCTTCACCCCGGGAAGTTAATTAAATACCATTTGGAGGCATTTAATGTTCGAGCAAAAACGGCTGATTTTCGACAAAAGAGATAACACCCCCCCATTACGTCATGCTTCAGAAATGTGGAAAATGGTCCGTTTTCAAATGTTTTATTTTTGAACGTCAGTTCACATTTTTAGGTGGATCATCAGTGTTAGAGCTAAAATTAGCATGTTTAAAGTGATTTTCATGCTTCCAGGGGCTCGGGAAGTGAAATAAATACCATTTGGAGGCATTTAATGTTCGAGCAAAAACGGCTGATTTTCGACAAAAGAGATAACACCCCCCATTACGTCATGCTTCAGAAATGTGGAAAATGGTCCGTTTTCAAATGTTTTATTTTTAAACGTCAGTTACATTTGTAGGTGGATCATCAGTGTTAGAGCTAAAATTAGCATGTTTAAAGTGATTTTCATGCTTCCAGGGGCTCGGGAAGTTAATTAAATACCATTTGGAGGCATTTAATGTTCGAGCAAAAACGGCTGATTTTCGACAAAAGAGATAACACCCCCCATTACGTCATGCTTCAGAAATGTGGAAAATGGTCCGTTTTCAAATGTTTTATTTTTGAACGTCAGTTCACATTTGTAGGTGGATCATCAGTGTTAGAGCTAAAATTAGCATGTTTAAAGTGATTTTCATGCTTCCAGGGGCCCAAAACACAAGATTTATGGAATGGTTAAAAGTGCATGAAAATGGGCCAATTTACTCACTCTGAGTTCTCAAAAAGGGTTTCTTCACCCCGGGAAGTTAATTAAATACCATTTGGAGGCATTTAATGTTCGAGCAAAAAACGGCTGATTTTCGACAAAAGAGATAACACCCCCCCATTACGTCATGCTTCAGAAATGTGGAAAATGGTCCGTTTTCAAATGTTTTATTTTTGAACGTCAGTTCACATTTGTAGGTGGATCATCAGTGTTAGAGCTACAATTAGCATGTTTAAAGTGATTTTCATGCTTCCAGGGTCTCGGGAAGTTAATTAAATACCATTTGAAGGCATTTAATGTTCGAGCAAAAACGGCTGATTTTCGACAAAAGAGATAACACCCCCCCATAACGTCATGCTTCAGAAATGTGGAAAATGGTCCGTTTTCAAATGTTTTATTTTTGAACGTCAGTTCACATTTGTAGGTGGATCATCAGTGTTAGAGCTAAAATTAGCATGTTTAAAGTGAATTTCATGCTTCCAGGGGCTCGGGAAGTTAATTAAATACCATTTGGAGGCATTTAATGTTCGAGCAAAAACGGTTGATTTTCGACAAAAGAGATAACACCCCCCCATTACGTCATGCTTCAGAAATGTGGAAAATGGTCCGTTTTCAAATGTTTTATTTTTGAACGTCAGTTCACATTTGTAGGTGGATCATCAGTGTTAGAGCTAAAATTAGCATGTTTAAAGTGATTTTCATGCTTCCAGGGGCTCGGGAAGTTAATTAAATACCATTTGGAGGCATTTAATGTTCGAGCAAAAACGGCTGATTTTCGACAAAAGAGATAACACCCCCCCATTACGTCATGCTTCAGAAATGTGGAAAATGGTCCGTTTTCAAATGTTTTATTTTTGAACGTCAGTTCACATTTGTAGGTGGATCATCAGTGTTAGAGCTAAAATTAGCATGTTTAAAGTGATTTTCATGCTTCCAGGGGCTCGGGAAGTTAATTAAATACCATTTGGAGGCATTTAATGTTCGAGCAAAATCGGCTGATTTTCGACAAAAGAGATAACACCCCCCCATTACGTCATGCTTCAGAAATGTGGAAAATGGTCCGTTTTCAAATGTTTTATTTTTGAACGTCAGTTCACATTTGTAGGTGGATCATCAGTGTTAGAGCTAAAATTAGCATGTTTAAAGTGATTTTCATGCTTCCAGGGGCTCGGGAAGTTAATTAAATACCATTTGGAGGCATTTAATGTTCGAGCAAAAACGGCTGATTTTCGACAAAAGAGATAACACCCCCCCATTACGTCATGCTTCAGAAATGTGGAAAATGGTCCGTTTTCAAATGTTTTATTTTTGAACGTCAGTTCACATTTGTAGGTGGATCATCAGTGTTAGAGCTAAAATTAGCATGTTTAAAGTGATTTTCATGCTCTCAGGGGCTCGGGAAGTTAATTAAATACCATTTGGAGGCATTTAATGTTCGAGCAAAAACGGCTGATTTTCGACAAAAGAGATAACACCCCCCATTACGTCATGCTTCAGAAATGTGGAAAATGGTCCGTTTTCAAATGTTTTATTTTTGAACGTCAGTTCACATTTGTAGGTGGATCATCAGTGTTAGAGCTAAAATTAGCATGTTTAAAGTGATTTTCCTGCTTCCAGGGGCTCGGGAAGTTAATTAAATACCATTTGGAGGCATTTAATGTTCGAGCAAAAACGGCTGATTTTCGACAAAAGAGATAACACCCCCCCCATTACGTCATGCTTCAGAAATGTGGAAAATGGTCCGTTTTCAAATGTTTTATTTTTGAACGTCAGTTCACATTTGTAGGTGGATCATCAGTGTTAGAGCTAAAATTAGCATGTTTAAAGTGATTTTCATGCTTCCAGGGGCTCGGGAAGTTAATTAAATACCATTTGGAGGCATTTAATGTTCGAGCAAAAACGGCTGATTTTCGACAAAAGAGATAACAACCCCCATTACGTCATGCTTCAGAAATGTGGAAAATGGTCCGTTTTCAAATGTTTTATTTTTGAACGTCAGTTCACATTTGTAGGTGGATCATCAGTGTTAGAGCTAAAATTAGCATGTTTAAAGTGATTTTCATGCTTCCAGGGGCTCGGGAAGTTAATTAAATACCATTTGGAGGCATTTAATGTTCGAGCAAAAACGGCTGATTTTCGACAAAAGAGATAACACCCCCCCATTACATCATGCTTCAGAAATGTGGAAAATGGTCCGTTTTCAAATGTTTTATTTTTGAACGTCAGTTCACATTTGTAGGTGGATCATCAGTGTTAGAGCTAAAATTAGCATGTTTAAAGTGATTTTCATGCTTCCAGGGGCTCGGGAAGTGAAATAAATACCATTTGGAGGCATTTAATGTTCGAGCAAAAACGGCTGATTTTCGACAAAAGAGATAACACCCCCCCATTACGTCATGCTTCAGAAATGTGGAAAATGGTCCGTTTTCAAATGTTTTATTTTTGAACGTCAGTTCACATTTGTAGGTGGATCATCAGTGTTAGAGCTAAAATTAGCATGTTTAAAGTGATTTTCATGCTTCCAGGGGCTCGGGAAGTTAATTAAATACCATTTGGAGGCATTTAATGTTCGAGCAAAAACGGCTGATTTTCGACAAAAGAGATAACACCCCCCCATTACGTCATGCTTCAGAAATGTGGAAAATGGTCCGTTTTCAAATGTTTTATTTTTGAACGTCAGTTCACATTTGTAGGTGGATCATCAGTGTTAGAGCTAAAATTAGCATGTTTAAAGTGATTTTCATGCTTCCAGGGGCTCGGGAAGTGAAATAAATACCATTTGGAGGCATTTAATGTTCGAGCAAAAACGACTGATTTTCGACAAAAGAGATAACACCCCCCCATTATGTCATGCTTCAGAAATGTGGAAAATGGTCCGTTTTCAAATGTTTTATTTTTGAACGTCAGTTCACATTTGTAGGTGGATCATCAGTGTTAGAGCTAAAATTAGCATGTTTAAAGTGATTTTCATGCTTCCAGGGGCCCAAAACACAAGATTTATGGAATGGTTAAAAGTGCATAAAAATGGCCAATTTACTCACTCTGAGTTCTCAAAAAGGGTTTCTTCACCCCGGGAAGTTAATTAAATACCATTTGGAGGCATTTAATGTTCGAGCAAAAACGGCTGATTTTCGACAAAAGAGATAACACCCCCACGTTACGTCATGCTTCAGAAATGTGGAAAATGGTCCGTTTTCAAATGTTTTATTTTTGAACGTCAGTTCACATTTGTAGGTGGATCATCAGTGTTAGAGCTAAAATTAGCATGTTTAAAGTGATTTTCATGCTTCCAGGGGCTCGGGAAGTTAATTAAATACCATTTGGAGGCATTTAATGTTCGAGCAAAAACGGCTGATTTTCGACAAAAGAGATAACACCCCCCATTACGTCATGCTTCAGAAATGTGGAAAATGGTCCGTTTTCAAATGTTTTATTTTTGAACTTCAGTTCACATTTGTAGGTGGATCATCAGTGTTAGAGCTAAAATTAGCATGTTTAAAGTGATTTTCATGCTTCCAGGGGCTCGGGAAGTTAATTAAATACCATTTGGAGGCATTTAATGTTCGAGCAAAAACGGCTGATTTTCGACAAAAGAGATAACACCCCCCATTACGTCATGCTTCAGAAATGTGGAAAATGGTCCGTTTTCAAATGTTTTATTTTTGAACGTCAGTTCACATTTGTAGGTGGATCATCAGTGTTAGAGCTAAAATTAGCATGTTTAAAGTGATTTTCATCCTTCCAGGGGCTCGGGAAGTGAAATAAATACCATTTGGAGGCATTTAATGTTCGAGCAAAAACGGCTGATTTTCGACAAAAGAGATAACACCCCCCCATTACGTCATGCTTCAGAAATGTGGAAAATGGTCCGTTTTCAAATGTTTTATTTTTGAACGTCAGTTCACATTTTTAGGTGGATCATCAGTGTTAGAGCTAAAATTAGCATGTTTAAAGTGATTTTCATGCTTCCAGGGGCTCGGGAAGTGAAATAAATACCATTTGGAGGCATTTAATGTTCGAGCAAAAACGGCTGATTTTCGACAAAAGAGATAACACCCCCCCATTACGTCATGCTTCAGAAATGTGGAAAATGGTCCGTTTTCAAATGTTTTATTTTTAAACGTCAGTTTACATTTGTAGGTGGATCATCAGTGTTAGAGCTAAAATTAGCATGTTTAAAGTGATTTTCATGCTTCCAGGGGCTCGGGAAGTTAATTAAATACCATTTGGAGGCATTTAATGTTCGAGCAAAAACGGCTGATTTTCGACAAAAGAGATAACACCCCCCATTACGTCATGCTTCAGAAATGTGGAAAATGGTCCGTTTTCAAATGTTTTATTTTTGAACGTCAGTTCACATTTGTAGGTGGATCATCAGTGTTAGAGCTAAAATTAGCATGTTTAAAGTGATTTTCATGCTTCCAGGGGCCCAAAACACAAGATTTATGGAATGGTTAAAAGTGCATGAAAATGGCCAATTTACTCACTCTGAGTTCTCAAAAAGGGTTTCTTCACCCCGGGAAGTTAATTAAATACCATTTGGAGGCATTTAATGTTCGAGCAAAAACGGCTGATTTTCGACAAAAGAGATAACACCCCCCCATTACGTCATGCTTCAGAAATGTGGAAAATGGTCCGTTTTCAAATGTTTTATTTTTGAACGTCAGTTCACATTTGTAGGTGGATCATCAGTGTTAGAGCTACAATTAGCATGTTTAAAGTGATTTTCATGCTTCCAGGGTCTCGGGAAGTTAATTAAATACCATTTGAAGGCATTTAATGTTCGAGCAAAAACGGCTGATTTTCGACAAAAGAGATAACACCCCCCCATAACGTCATGCTTCAGAAATGTGGAAAATGGTCCGTTTTCAAATGTTTTATTTTTGAACGTCAGTTCACATTTGTAGGTGGATCATCAGTGTTAGAGCTAAAATTAGCATGTTTAAAGTGAATTTCATGCTTCCAGGGGCTCGGGAAGTTAATTAAATACCATTTGGAGGCATTTAATGTTCGAGCAAAAACGGTTGATTCTCGACAAAAGAGATAACACCCCCCCATTACGTCATGCTTCAGAAATGTGGAAAATGGTCCGTTTTCAAATGTTTTATTTTTGAACGTCAGTTCACATTTGTAGGTGGATCATCAGTGTTAGAGCTAAAATTAGCATGTTTAAAGTGATTTTCATGCTTCCAGGGGCTCGGGAAGTTAATTAAATACCATTTGGAGGCATTTAATGTTCGAGCAAAAACGGCTGATTTTCGACAAAAGAGATAACACCCCCCCATTACGTTATGCTTCAGAAATGTGGAAAATGGTCCGTTTTCAAATGTTTTATTTTTGAACGTCAGTTCACATTTGTAGGTGGATCATCAGTGTTAGAGCTAAAATTAGCATGTTTAAAGTGATTTTCATGCTTCCAGGGGCTCGGGAAGTTAATTAAATACCATTTGGAGGCATTTAATGTTCGAGCAAAATCGGCTGATTTTCGACAAAAGAGATAACACCCCCCCATTACGTCATGCTTCAGAAATGTGGAAAATGGTCCGTTTTCAAATGTTTTATTTTTGAACGTCAGTTCACATTTGTAGGTGGATCATCAGTGTTAGAGCTAAAATTAGCATGTTTAAAGTGATTTTCATGCTTCCAGGGGCTCGGGAAGTTAATTAAATACCATTTGGAGGCATTTAATGTTCGAGCAAAAACGGCTGATTTTCGACAAAAGAGATAACACCCCCCCATTACGTCATGCTTCAGAAATGTGGAAAATGGTCCGTTTTCAAATGTTTTATTTTTGAACGTCAGTTCACATTTGTAGGTGGATCATCAGTGTTAGAGCTAAAATTAGCATGTTTAAAGTGATTTTCATGCTCTCAGGGGCTCGGGAAGTTAATTAAATACCATTTGGAGGCATTTAATGTTCGAGCAAAAACGGCTGATTTTCGACAAAAGAGATAACACCCCCCATTACGTCATGCTTCAGAAATGTGGAAAATGGTCCGTTTTCAAATGTTTTATTTTTGAACGTCAGTTCACATTTGTAGGTGGATCATCAGTGTTAGAGCTAAAATTAGCATGTTTAAAGTGATTTTCCTGCTTCCAGGGGCTCGGGAAGTTAATTAAATACCATTTGGAGGCATTTAATGTTCGAGCAAAAACGGCTGATTTTCGACAAAAGAGATAACACCCCCCCCATTACGTCATGCTTCAGAAATGTGGAAAATGGTCCGTTTTCAAATGTTTTATTTTTGAACGTCAGTTCACATTTGTAGGTGGATCATCAGTGTTAGAGCTAAAATTAGCATGTTTAAAGTGATTTTCATGCTTCCAGGGGCTCGGGAAGTTAATTAAATACCATTTGGAGGCATTTAATGTTCGAGCAAAAACGGCTGATTTTCGACAAAAGAGATAACACCCCCCCATTACATCATGCTTCAGAAATGTGGAAAATGGTCCGTTTTCAAATGTTTTATTTTTGAACGTCAGTTCACATTTGTAGGTGGATCATCAGTGTTAGAGCTAAAATTAGCATGTTTAAAGTGATTTTCATGCTTCCAGGGGCTCGGGAAGTGAAATAAATACCATTTGGAGGCATTTAATGTTCGAGCAAAAACGGCTGATTTTCGACAAAAGAGATAACACCCCCCCATTACGTCATGCTTCAGAAATGTGGAAAATGGTCCGTTTTCAAATGTTTTATTTTTGAACGTCAGTTCACATTTGTAGGTGGATCATCAGTGTTAGAGCTAAAATTAGCATGTTTAAAGTGATTTTCATGCTTCCAGGGGCTCGGGAAGTTAATTAAATACCATTTGGAGGCATTTAATGTTCGAGCAAAAACGGCTGATTTTCGACAAAAGAGATAACACCCCCCCATTACGTCATGCTTCAGAAATGTGGAAAATGGTCCGTTTTCAAATGTTTTATTTTTGAACGTCAGTTCACATTTGTAGGTGGATCATCAGTGTTAGAGCTAAAATTAGCATGTTTAAAGTGATTTTCATGCTTCCAGGGGCTCGGGAAGTTAATTAAATACCATTTGGAGGCATTTAATGTTCGAGCAAAAACGGCTGATTTTCGACAAAAGAGATAACACCCCCCCATTACGTCATGCTTCAGAAATGTGGAAAATGGTCCTTTTTCAAATGTTTTATTTTTGAACGTCAGTTCACATTTGTAGGTGGATCATCAGTGTTAGAGCTAAAATTAGCATGTTTAAAGTGATTTTCATGCTTCCAGGGGCCCAAAACACAAGATTTATGGAATGGTTAAATGTGCATGAAAATGGCCAATTTACTCACTCTGAGTTCTCAAAAAGGGTTTCTTCACCCCGGGAAGTTAATTAAATACCATTTGGAGGCATTTAATGTTCGAGCAAAAACGGCTGATTTTCGACAAAAGAGATAACACCCCCCCATTACGTCATGCTTCAGAAATGTGGAAAATGGTCCGTTTTCAAATGTTTTATTTTTGAACGTCAGTTCACATTTGTAGGTGGATCATCAGTGTTAGAGCTAAAATTAGCATGTTTAAAGTGATTTTCATGCTTCCAGGGGCTCGGGAAGTTAATTAAATACCATTTGGAGGCATTTAATGTTCGAGCAAAATCGGCTGATTTTCGACAAAAGAGATAACACCCCCCCATTACGTCATGCTTCAGAAATGTGGAAAATGGTCCGTTTTCAAATGTTTTATTTTTGAACGTCAGTTCACATTTGTAGGTGGATCATCAGTGTTAGAGCTAAAATTAGCATGTTTAAAGTGATTTTCATGCTTCCAGGGGCTCGGGAAGTTAATTAAATACCATTTGGAGGCATTTAATGTTCGAGCAAAAACGGCTGATTTTCGACAAAAGAGATAACACCCCCCCATTACGTCATGCTTCAGAAATGTGGAAAATGGTCCGTTTTCAAATGTTTTATTTTTGAACGTCAGTTCACATTTGTAGGTGGATCATCAGTGTTAGAGCTAAAATTAGCATGTTTAAAGTGATTTTCCTGCTTCCAGGGGCTCGGGAAGTTAATTAAATACCATTTGGAGGCATTTAATGTTCGAGCAAAAACGGCTGATTTTCGACAAAAGAGATAACACCCCCCCATTACGTCATGCTTCAGAAATGTGGAAAATGGTCCGTTTTCAAATGTTTTATTTTTGAACGTCAGTTCACATTTGTAGGTGGATCATCAGTGTTAGAGCTAAAATTAGCATGTTTAAAGTGATTTTCATGCTTCCAGGGGCTCGGGAAGTTAATTAAATACCATTTGGAGGCATTTAATGTTCGAGCAAAAACGGCTGATTTTCGACAAAAGAGATAACACCATTACGTCATGCTTCAGAAATGTGGAAAATGGTCCGTTTTCAAATGTTTTATTTTTGAACGTCAGTTCACATTTGTAGGTGGATCATCAGTGTTAGAGCTAAAATCAGCATGTTTAAAGTGATTTTCATGCTTCCAGGGGCTCGGGAAGTTAATTAAATACCATTTGGAGGCATTTAATGTTCGAGCAAAAACGGCTGATTTTCGACAAAAGAGATAACACCCCCCCATTACGTCATGCTTCAGAAATGTGGAAAATGGTCCGTTTTCAAATGTTTTATTTTTGAACGTCAGTTCACATTTGTAGGTGGATCATCAGTGTTAGAGCTAAAATTAGCATGTTTAAAGTGATTTTCATGCTTCCAGGGGCTCGGGAAGTTAATTAAATACCATTTGGAGGCATTTAATGTTCGAGCAAAAACGGCTGATTTTCGACAAAAGAGATAACACCCCCCCATTACATCATGCTTTAGAAATGTGGAAAATGGTCCGTTTTCAAATGTTTTATTTTTGAACGTCAGTTCACATTTGTAGGTGGATCATCAGTGTTAGAGCTAAAATTAGCATGTTTAAAGTGATTTTCATGCTTCCAAGGGCTCGGGAAGTTAATTAAATACCATTTGGAGGCATTTAATGTTCGAGCAAAAACGGCTGATTTTCGACAAAAGAGATAACACCCCCCCATTACGTCATGCTTCAGAAATGTGGAAAATGGTCCGTTTTCAAATGTTTTATTTTTGAACGTCAGTTCACATTTGTAGGTGGATCATCAGTGTTAGAGCTAAAATTAGCATGTTTAAAGTAATTTTCATGCTTCCAGGGGCTCGGGAAGTTAATTAAATACCATTTGGAGGCATTTAATGTTCGAGCAAAAACGGCTGATTTTCGACAAAAGAGATAACACCCCCCCATTACGTCATGCTTCAGAAATGTGGAAAATGGTCCGTTTTCAAATGTTTTATTTTTGAACGTCAGTTCACATTTGTAGGTGGATCATCAGTGTTAGAGCTAAAATTAGCATGTTTAAAGTGATTTTCATGCTTCCAGGGGCTCGGGAAGTTAATTAAATACCATTTGGAGGCATTTAATGTTCGAGCAAAAACGGCTGATTTTCGACAAAAGAGATAACACCCCCCCATTACGTCATGCTTCAGAAATGTGGAAAATGGTCCTTTTTCAAATGTTTTATTTTTGAACGTCAGTTCACATTTGTAGGTGGATCATCAGTGTTAGAGCTAAAATTAGCATGTTTAAAGTGATTTTCATGCTTCCAGGGGCCCAAAACACAAGATTTATGGAATGGTTAAAAGTGCATGAAAATGGCCAATTTACTCACTCTGAGTTCTCAAAAAGGGTTTCTTCACCCCGGGAAGTTAATTAAATACCATTTGGAGGCATTTAATGTTCGAGCAAAAACGGCTGATTTTCGACAAAAGAGATAACACCCCCCCATTACGTCATGCTTCAGAAATGTGGAAAATGGTCCGTTTTCAAATGTTTTATTTTTTAACGTCAGTTCACATTTGTAGGTGGATCATCAGTGTTAGAGCTAAAATTAGCATGTTTAAAGTGATTTTCATGCTTCCAGGGGCCCTAAACACAAGATTTATGGAATGGTTAAAAGTGCATGAAAATGGCCAATTTACTCACTCTGAGTTCTCAAAAAGGGTTTCTTCACCCCGGGAAGTTAATTAAATACCATTTGGAGGCATTTAATGTTCGAGCAAAAACGGCTGATTTTCGACAAAAGAGATAACACCCCCCCATTACGTCATGCTTCAGAAATGTGGAAAATGGTCCGTTTTCAAATGTTTTATTTTTGAACGTCAGTTCACATTTGTAGGTGGATCATCAGTGTTAGAGCTAAAATTAGCATGTTTAAAGTGATTTTCATGCTTCCAGGGGCTCGGGAAGTGAAATAAATACCATTTGGAGGCATTTAATGTTCGAGCAAAAACTGCTGATTTTCGACAAAAGAGATAACACCCCCCCATTACGTCATGCTTCAGAAATGTGGAAAATGGTCCGTTTTCAAATGTTTTATTTTTGAACGTCAGTTCACATTTGTAGGTGGATCATCAGTGTTAGAGCTAAAATTAGCATGTTTAAAGTGATTTTCATGCTTCCAGGGGCTCGGGAAGTGAAATAAATACCATTTGGAGGCATTTAATGTTTGAGCAAAAACGGCAGATTTTCGACAAAAGAGATAACACCCCCCCATTACGTCATGCTTCAGAAATGTGGAAAATGGTCCGTTTTCAAATGTTTTATTTTTGAACGTCAGTTCACATTTGTAGGTGGATCATCAGTGTTAGAGCTAAAATTAGCATGTTTAAAGTGATTTTCATGCTTCCAGGGGCTCGGGAAGTTAATTAAATACCATTTGGAGGCATTTAATGTTCGAGCAAAAACGGCTGATTTTCGACAAAAGAGATAACACCCCCCCATTACGTCATGCTTCAGAAATGTGGAAAATGGTCCGTTTTCAAATGTTTTATTTTTTAACATCAGTTCACATTTGAAGGTGGATCATCAGTGTTAGAGCTAAAATTAGCATGTTTAAAGTGATTTTCATGCTTCCAGGGGCTCGGGAAGTTAATTAAATACCATTTGGAGGCATTTACTGTTCGCGCAAAAACGGCTGATTTTCGACAAAAGAGATAACACCCTCCCATTACGTCATGCTTCAGAAATGTGGAAATTGGTCCGTTTTCAAATGTTTTATTTTTGAACGTCAGTTCACATTTGTAGGTGGATCATCAGTGTTAGAGCTAAAATTAGCATGTTTAAAGTGATTTTCATGCTTCCAGGGGCTCAGGAAGTTAATTAAATACCATTTGGAGGCATTTAATGTTCGAGCAAAAACGGCTGATTTTCGACAAAAGAGATAACACCCCCCCCTTTACGTCATGCTTCAGAAATGTGGAAAATGGTCAGTTTTCAAATGTTTTATTTTTGAACGTCAGTTCACATTTGTAGGTGGATCATCAGTGTTAGAGCTAAAATTAGGATGTTTAAAGTGATTTTCATGCTTCCAGGGGCTCGGGAAGTTAATTAAATACCATTTGGAGGCATTTAATGTTCGAGCAAAAACGGCTGATTTTCGACAAAAGAGATAACACCCCCCCATTACGTCATGCTTCAGAAATGTGGAAAATGGTCCGTTTTCAAATGTTTTATTTTTGAACGTCAGTTCACATTTGTAGGTGGATCATCAGTGTTAGAGCTAAAATTAGCATGTTTAAAGTGATTTTCATGCTTCCAGGGGCTCGGGAAGTGAAATAAATACCATTTGGAGGCATTTAATGTTTGAGCAAAAACGGCAGATTTTCGACAAAAGAGATAACACCCCCCCATTACGTCATGCTTCAGAAATGTGGAAAATGGTCCGTTTTCAAATGTTTTATTTTTGAACGTCAGTTCACATTTGTAGGTGGATCATCAGTGTTAGAGCTAAAATTAGCATGTTTAAAGTGATTTTCATGCTTCCAGGGGCTCGGGAAGTTAATTAAATACCATTTGGAGGCATTTAATGTTCGAGCAAAAACGGCTGATTTTCGACAAAAGAGATAACACCCCCCCATTACGTCATGCTTCAGAAATGTGGAAAATGGTCCGTTTTCAAATGTTTTATTTTTGAACATCAGTTCACATTTGAAGGTGGATCATCAGTGTTAGAGCTAAAATTAGCATGTTTAAAGTGATTTTCATGCTTCCAGGGGCTCGGGAAGTTAATTAAATACCATTTGGAGGCATTTACTGTTCGCGCAAAAACGGCTGATTTTCGACAAAAGAGATAACACCCTCCCATTACGTCATGCTTCAGAAATGTGGAAAATGGTAAGTTTTCAAATGTTTTATTTTTGAACGTCAGTTCACATTTGTAGGTGGATCATCAGTGTTAGAGCTAAAATTAGCATGTTTAAAGGGATTTTCATGCTTCCAGGGGCTCGGGAAGTTAATTAAATACCATTTGGAGGAATTTAATGTTCGAGCAAAAACGGCTGATTTTCGACAAAAGAGATAACACCCCCCCATTACGTCATGCTACAGAAATGTGGAAAATGGTCCGTTTTCAAATGTTTTATTTTTGAACGTCAGTTCACATTTGTAGGTGGATCATCAGTGTTAGAGCTAAAATTAGCATGTTTAAAGTGATTTTCATGCTTCCAGGGGCTCGGGAAGTGAAATAAATACCATTTGGAGGCATTTAATGTTCGAGCAAAAACGGCTGATTTTCGACAAAAGAAATAACACCCCCCCATTACGTCATGCTTCAGAAATGTGGAAAATGGTCCGTTTTCAAATGTTTTATTTTTGAACGTCAGTTCACATTTGTAGGTGGATCATCAGTGTTAGAGCTAAAATTAGCATGTTTAAAGTGATTTTCATGCTTCCAGGGGCCCAAAACATAAGATTTATGGAATGGTTAAAAGTGCATGAAAATGGCCAATTTACTCACTCTGAGTTCTCAAAAAGGGTTTCTTCACCCCGGGAAGTTAATTAAATACCATTTGGAGGCATTTAATGTTCGAGCAAAAACGGCTGATTTTCGACAAAAGAGATAACACCCCCCCATTACGTCATGCTTCAGAAATATGGAAAATGGTCCGTTTTCAAATGTTTTATTTTTGAACGTCAGTTCACATTTGTAGGTGGATCATCAGTGTTAGAGCTAAAATTAGCATGTTTAAAGTGATTTTCATGCTTCCAGGGGCTCGGGAAGTTAATTAAATACCATTTGGAGGCATTTAATGTTCGAGCAAAAACGGCTGATTTTCGACAAAAGAGATAACACCCCCCCATTACGTCATGCTTCAGAAATGTGGAAAATGGTCCGTTTTCAAATGTTTTATTTTTGAACGTCAGTTCACATTTGTAGGTGGATCATCAGTGTTAGAGCTAAAATTAGCATGTTTAAAGTGATTTTCATGCTTCCAGGGGCTCGGGAAGTTAATTAAATACCATTTGGAGGCATTTAATGTTCGAGCAAAAACGGCTGATTTTCGACAAAAGAGATAACACCCCCCCATTACGTCATGCTTCAGAAATGTGGAAAATGGTCCTTTTTCAAATGTTTTATTTTTGAACGTCAGTTCACATTTGTAGGTGGATCATCAGTGTTAGAGCTAAAATTAGCATGTTTAAAGTGATTTTCATGCTTCCAGGGGTCGGGAAGTTAATTAAATACCATTTGGAGGCATTTAATGTTCGAGCAAAAACGGCTGTTTTTCGACAAAAGAGATAACACCCCCCCATTACGTCATGCTTCAGAAATGTGGAAAATGGTCCGTTTTCAAATGTTTTATTTTTGAACGTCAGTTCACATTTGTAGGTGGATCATCAGTGTTAGAGCTAAAATTAGCATGTTTAAAGTGATTTTCATGCTTCCAGGGGCTCGGGAAGTTAATTAAATACCATTTGGAGGCATTTAATGTTCGAGCAAAAACGGCTGATTTTCGACAAAAGAGATAACACCCCCCCATTACGTCATGCTTCAGAAATGTGGAAAATGGTCCGTTTTCAAATGTTTTATTTTTGAACGTCAGTTCACATTTGTAGGTGGATCATCAGTGTTAGAGCTAAAATTAGCATGTTTAAAGTGATTTTCATGCTTCCAGGGGCTCGGGAAGTGAAATAAATACCATTTGGAGGCATTTAATGTTCGAGCAAAAACGGCTGATTTTCGACAAAAGAAATAACACCCCCCCATTACGTCATGCTTCAGAAATGTGGAAAATGGTCCGTTTTCAAATGTTTTATTTTTGAACGTCAGTTCACATTTGTAGGTGGATCATCAGTGTTAGAGCTAAAATTAGCATGTTTAAAGTGATTTTCATGCTTCCAGGGGCCCAAAACACAAGATTTATGGAATGGTTAAAAGTGCATGAAAATGGCCAATTTACTCACTCTGAGTTCTCAAAAAGGGTTTCTTCACCCCGGGAAGTTAATTAAATACCATTTGGAGGCATTTAATGTTCGAGCAAAAACAGCTGATTTTCGACAAAAGAGATAACACCCCCCCATTACGTCATGCTTCAGAAATGTGGAAAATGGTCCGTTTTCAAATGTTTTATTTTTGAACGTCAGTTCACATTTGTAGGTGGATCATCAGTGTTAGAGCTAAAATTAGCATGTTTAAAGTGATTTTCATGCTTCCAGGGGCTCGGGAAGTTAATTAAATACCATTTGGAGGCATTTAATGTTCGATCAAAAAACGGCTGATTTTCGACAAAAGAGATAACACCCCCCCATTACGTCATGCTTCAGAAATGTGGAAAATGGTCCGTTTTCAAATGTTTTATTTTTGAACGTCAGTTCACATTTGTAGGTGGATCATCAGTGTTAGAGCTAAAATTAGCATGTTTAAAGTGATTTTCATGCTTCCAGGGGCTCGGGAAGTTAATTAAATACCATTTGGAGGCATTTAATGTTCGAGCAAAAACGGCTGATTTTCGACAAAAGAGATAACACCCCCCCATTACGTCATGCTTCAGAAATGTGGAAAATGGTCCATTTTCAAATGTTTTAATTTTGAACGTCAGTTCACATTTGTAGGTGGATCATCAGTGTTAGAGCTAAAATTAGCATGTTTAAAGTGATTTTCATGCTTCCAGGGGCTCGGGAAGTTAATTAAATACCATTTGGAGGCATTTAATGTTCGAGCAAAAACGGCTGATTTTCGACAAAAGAGATAACACCCCCCCATTACGTCATGCTTCAGAAATGTGGAAAATGGTCCTTTTTCAAATGTTTTATTTTTGAACGTCAGTTCACATTTGTAGGTGGATCATCAGTGTTAGAGCTAAAATTAGCATGTTTAAAGTGATTTTCATGCTTCCAGGGGCTTGGGAAGTTAATTAAATACCATTTGGAGGCATTTAATGTTCGAGCAAAAACGGCTGATTTTCGACAAAAGAGATAACACCCCCCCATTACGTCATGCTTCAGAAATGTGGAAAATGGTCCGTTTTCAAATGTTTTATTTTTGAACGTGAGTTCACATTTGTAGGTGGATCATCAGTGTTAGAGCTAAAATTAGCATGTTTAAAGTGATTTTCATGCTTCCAGGGGCTCGGGAAGTTAATTAAATACCATTTGGAGGCATTTAATGTTCGAGCAAAAACGGCTGATTTTCGACAAAAGAGATAACACCCCCCCATTACGTCATGCTTCAGAAATGTGGAAAATGGTCCGTTTTTAAATGTTTTATTTTTGAACGTCAGTTCACATTTGTAGGTGGATCACCAGTGTTAGAGCCAAAATTAGCATGTTTAAAGTGATTTTCATGCTTCCAGGGGCTCGGGAAGTTAATTAAATACCATTTGGAGGCATTTAATGTTCGAGCAAAAACGGCTGATTTTCGACAAAAGAGATAACACCCCCCCATTACGTCATGCTTCAGAAATGTGGAAAATGGTCCGTTTTCAAATGTTTTATTTTTGAACGTCAGTTCACATTTGTAGGTGGATCATCAGTGTTAGAGCTAAAATTAGCATGTTTAAAGTGATTTTCATGCTTCCAGGGGCTCGGGAAGTGAAATAAATACCATTTGGAGGCATTTAATGTTCGAGCAAAAACGGCTGATTTTCGACAAAAGAGATAACACCCCCCCATTACGTCATGCTTCAGAAATGTGGAAAATGGTCCGTTTTCAAATGTTTTATTTTTGAACGTCAGTTCACATTTGTAGGTGGATCATCAGTGTTAGAGCTAAAATTAGCATGTTTAAAGTGATTTTCATGCTTCCAGGGGCTCGGGAAGTTAATTAAATACCATTTGGAGGCATTTAATGTTCGAGCAAAAACGGCTGATTTTCGAAAAAAGAGATAACACCCCCCCATTACGTCATGCTTCAGAAATGTGGAAAATGGTCCTTTTTCAAATGTTTTATTTTTGAACGTCAGTTCACATTTGTAGGTGGATCATCAGTGTTAGAGCTAAAATTAGCATGTTTAAAGTGATTTTCATGCTTCCAGGGGCCCAAAACACAAGATTTATGGAATGGTTAAAAGTGCATGAAAATGGCCAATTTACTCACTCTGAGTTCTCAAAAAGGGTTTCTTCACCCCGGGAAGTTAATTAAATACCATTTGGAGGCATTTAATGTTCGAGCAAAAACGGCTGATTTTCGACAAAAGAGATAACACCCCCCCATTACGTCATGCTTCAGAAATGTGGAAAATGGTCCGTTTTCAAATGTTTTCTTTTTTAACGTCAGTTCACATTTGTAGGTGGATCATCAGTGTTAGAGCTAAAATTAGCATGTTTAAAGTGATTTTCATGCTTCCAGGGGCCCTAAACACAAGATTTATGGAATGGTTAAAAGTGCATGAAAATGGCCAATTTACTCACTCTGAGTTCTCAAAAAGGGTTTCTTCACCCCGGGAAGTTAATTAAATACCATTTGGAGGCATTTAATGTTCGAGCAAAAACGGCTGATTTTCGACAAAAGAGATAACACCCCCCCATTACGTCATGCTTCAGAAATGTGGAAAATGGTCCGTTTTCAAATGTTTTATTTTTGAACGTCAGTTCACATTTGTAGGTGGATCATCAGTGTTAGAGCTAAAATTAGCATGTTTAAAGTGATTTTCATGCTTCCAGGGGCTCGGGAAGTGAAATAAATACCATTTGGAGGCATTTAATGTTCGAGCAAAAACGGCTGATTTTCGACAAAAGAGATAACACCCCCCCATTACGTCATGCTTCAGAAATGTGGAAAATGGTCCGTTTTCAAATGTTTTATTTTTGAACGTCAGTTCACATTTGTAGGTGGATCATCAGTGTTAGAGCTAAAATTAGCATGTTTAAAGTGATTTTCATGCTTCCAGGGGCTCGGGAAGTGAAATAAATACCATTTGGAGGCATTTAATGTTCGAGCAAAAACGGCTGATTTTCGACAAAAGAGATAACACCCCCCCATTACGTCATGCTTCAGAAATGTGGAAAATGGTCCGTTTTCAAAGGTTTTATTTTTGAACGTCAGTTCACATTTGTAGGTGGATCATCAGTGTTAGAGCTAAAATTAGCATGTTTAAAGTGATTTTCATGCTTCCAGGGGCTCGGGAAGTTAATTAAATACCATTTGGAGGCATTTAATGTTCGAGCAAAAACGGCTGATTTTCGACAAAAGAGATAACACCCCCCCATTACGTCATGCTTCAGAAATGTGGAAAATGGTCCTTTTTCATATGTTTTATTTTTGAACGTCAGTTCACATTTGTAGGTGGATCATCAGTGTTAGAGCTAAAATTAGCATGTTTAAAGTGATTTTCATGCTTCCAGGGGCTCGGGAAGTTAATTAAATACCATTTGGAGGCATTTAATTTTCGAGCAAAAACGGCTGATTTTCGACAAAAGAGATAACACCCCCCCATTACGTCATGCTTCAGAAATGTGGAAAATGGTCCGTTTTCAAATGTTTTATTTTTGAACGTCAGTTCACATTTGTAGGTGGATCATCAGTGTTAGAGCTAAAATTAGCATGTTTAAAGTGATTTTCATGCTTCCAGGGGCTCGGGAAGTGAAATAAATACCATTTGGAGGCATTTAATGTTCGAGCAAAAACGGCTGATTTTCGACAAAAGAGATAACACCCCCCCATTACGTCATGCTTCAGAAATGTGGAAAATGGTCAGTTTTCAAATGTTTTATTTTTGAACGTCAGTTCACATTTGTAGGTGGATCATCAGTGTTAGAGATAAAATTAGCATGTTTAAAGTGATTTTCATGCTTCCAGGGGCTCGGGAAGTGAAATAAATACCATTTGGAGGCATTTAATGTTCGAGCAAAAACGGCTGATTTTCGACAAAAGAGATAACACCCCCCCATTACGTCATGCTTCAGAAATGTGGAAAATGGTCCGTTTTCAAATGTTTTATTTTTGAACGTCAGTTCACATTTGTAGGTGGATCATCAGTGTTAGAGCTAAAATTAGCATGTTTAAAGTGATTTTCATGCTTCCAGGGGCCCAAAACACAAGATTTATGGAATGGTTAAAAGTGCATGAAAATGGCCAATTTACTCACTCTGAGTTCTCAAAAAGGGTTTCTTCACCCCGGGAAGTTAATTAAATACCATTTGGAGGCATTTAATGTTCGAGCAAAAACGGCTGATTTTCGACAAAAGAGATAACACCCCCCCATTACGTCATGCTTCAGAAATGTGGAAAATGGTCCGTTTTCAAATGTTTTATTTTTGAACGTCAGTTCACATTTGTAGGTGGATCATCAGAGTTAGAGCTAAAATTAGCATGTTTAAAGTGATTTTCATGCTTCCAGGGGCTCGGGAAGTTAATTAAATACCATTTGGAGGCATTTAATGTTTGAGCAAAAACGGCTGATTTTCGACAAAAGAGATAACACCCCCCCATTACGTCATGCTTCAGAAATGTGGAAAATGGTCCGTTTTCAAATGTTTTATTTTTGAACGTCAGTTCACATTTGTAGGTGGATCATCAGTGTTAGAGCTAAAATTAGCATGTTTAAAGTGATTTTCATGCTTCCAGGGGCTCGGGAAGTTAATTAAATACCATTTGGAGGCATTTAATGTTCGAGCAAAAACGGCTGATTTTCGACAAAAGAGATAACACCCCCCCATTACGTCATGCTTCAGAAATGTGGAAAATGGTCCGTTTTCAAATGTTTTATTTTTGAACGTCAGTTCACATTTGTAGGTGGATCATCAGTGTTAGAGCTAAAATTAGCATGTTTAAAGTGATTTTCATGCTTCCAGGGGCTCGGGAAGTTAATTAAATACCATTTGGAGGCATTTAATGTTCGAGCAAAAACGGCTGATTTTCGACAAAAGAGATAACACCCCCCCATTACGTCATGCTTCAGAAATGTGGAAAATGGTCCGTTTTCAAATGTTTTATTTTTGAACGTCAGTTCACATTTGTAGGTGGATCATCAGTGTTAGAGCTAAAATTAGCATGTTTAAAGTGATTTTCATGCTTCCAGGGGCTCGGGAAGTTAATTAAATACCATTTGGAGGCATTTAATGTTCGAGCAAAAACGGCTGATTTTCGACAAAAGAGATAACACCCCCCCATTACGTCATGCTTCAGAAATGTGGAAAATGGTCCGTTTTCAAATGTTTTATTTTTGAACGTCAGTTCACATTTGTAGGTGGATCATCAGTGTTAGAGCTAAAATTAGCATGTTTAAAGTGATTTTCATGCTTCCAGGGGCTCGGGAAGTGAAATAAATACCATTTGGAGGCATTTAATGTTCGAGCAAAAACGGCTGATTTTCGACAAAAGAGATAACACCCCCCCATTACGTCATGCTTCAGAAATGTGGAAAATGGTCCGTTTTCAAATGTTTTATTTTTGAACGTCAGTTCACATTTGTAGGTGGATCATCAGTGTTAGAGCTAAAATTAGCATGTTTAAAGTGATTTTCATGCTTCCAGGGGCTCGGGAAGTGAAATAAATACCATTTGGAGGCATTTAATGTTTGAGCAAAAACGGCAGATTTTCGACAAAAGAGATAACACCCCCCCATTACGTCATGCTTCAGAAATGTGGAAAATGGTCCGTTTTCAAATGTTTTATTTTTGAACGTCAGTTCACATTTGTAGGTGGATCATCAGTGTTAGAGCTAAAATTAGCATGTTTAAAGTGATTTTCATGCTTCCAGGGGCTCGGGAAGTTAATTACATACCATTTGGAGGCATTTAATGTTCGAGCAAAAACGGCTGATTTTCGACAAAAGAGATAACACCCCCCCATTACGTCATGCTTCAGAAATGTGGAAAATGGTCCTTTTTCAAATGTTTTATTTTTGAACGTCAGTTCACATTTGTAGGTGGATCATCAGTGTTAGAGCTAAAATTAGCATGTTTAAAGTGATTTTCATGCTTCCAGGGGCTCGGGAAGTTAATTAAATACCATTTGGAGGCATTTAATGTTCGAGCAAAAACGGCTGATTTTCGACAAAAGAGATAACACCCCCCCAATACGTCATGCTTCAGAAATGTGGAAAATGGTCCGTTTTCAAATGTTTTATTTTTGAACGTCAGTTCACATTTGTAGGTGGATCATCAGTGTTAGAGCTGAAATTAGCATGTTTAAAGTGATTTTCATGCTTCCAGGGGCTCGGGAAGTTAATTAAATACCATTTGGAGGCATTTAATGTTCGAGCAAAAACGGCTGATTTTCGACAAAAGAGATAACACCCCCCCATTACGTCATGCTACAGAAATGTGGAAAATGGTCCGTTTTCAAATGTTTTATTTTTGAACGTCAGTTCACATTTGTAGGTGGATCATCAGTGTTAGAGATAAAATTAGCATGTTTAAAGTGATTTTCATGCTTCCAGGGGCTCGGGAAGTGAAATAAATACCATTTGGAGGCATTTAATGTTCGAGCAAAAACGGCTGATTTTCGACAAAAGAGATAACACCCCCCCATTACGTCATGCTTCAGAAATGTGGAAAATGGTCCGTTTTCAAATGTTTTATTTTTGAACGTCAGTTCACATTTGTAGGTGGATCATCAGTGTTAGAGCTAAAATTAGCATGTTTAAAGTGATTTTCATGCTTCCAGGGGCCCAAAACACAAGATTTATGGAATGGTTAAAAGTGCATGAAAATGGCCAATTTACTCACTCTGAGTTCTCAAAAAGGGTTTCTTCACCCCGGGAAGTTAATTAAATACCATTTGGAGGCATTTAATGTTCGAGCAAAAACGGCTGATTTTCGACAAAAGAGATAACACCCCCCCATTACGTCATGCTTCAGAAATGTGGAAAATGGTCCGTTTTCAAATGTTTTATTTTTGAACGTCAGTTCACATTTGTAGGTGGATCATCAGTGTTAGAGCTAAAATTAGCATGTTTAAAGTGATTTTCATGCTTCCAGGGGCTCGGGAAGTTAATTAAATACCATTTGGAGGCATTTAATGTTCGAGCAAAAACGGCTGATTTTCGACAAAAGAGATAACACCCCCCCATTACGTCATGCTTCAGAAATGTGGAAAATGGTCCGTTTTCAAATGTTTTATTTTTGAACGTCAGTTCACATTTGTAGGTGGATCATCAGTGTTAGAGCTAAAATTAGCATGTTTAAAGTGATTTTCATGCTTCCAGGGGCTCGGGAAGTGAAATAAATACCATTTGGAGGCATTTAATGTTCGAGCAAAAACGGCTGATTTTCGACAAAAGAGATAACACCCCCCCATTACGTCATGCTTCAGAAATGTGGAAAATGGTCCGTTTTCAAATGTTTTATTTTTGAACGTCAGTTCACATTTGTAGGTGGATCATCAGTGTTAGAGCTAAAATTAGCATGTTTAAAGTGATTTTCATGCTTCCAGGGGCTCGGGAAGTGAAATAAATACCATTTGGAGGCATTTAATGTTTGAGCAAAAACGGCAGATTTTCGACAAAAGAGATAACACCCCCCCATTACGTCATGCTTCAGAAATGTGGAAAATGGTCCGTTTTCAAATGTTTTATTTTTGAACGTCAGTTCACATTTGTAGGTGGATCATCAGTGTTAGAGCTAAAATTAGCATGTTTAAAGTGATTTTCATGCTTCCAGGGGCTCGGGAAGTTAATTAAATACCATTTGGAGGCATTTAATGTTCGAGCAAAAACGGCTGATTTTCGACAAAAGAGATAACACCCCCCCATTACGTCATGCTTCAGAAATGTGGAAAATGGTCCGTTTTCAAATGTTTTATTTTTGAACATCAGTTCACATTTGAAGGTGGATCATCAGTGTTAGAGCTAAAATTAGCATGTTTAAAGTGATTTTCATGCTTCCAGGGGCTCGGGAAGTTAATTAAATACCATTTGGAGGCATTTACTGTTCGCGCAAAAACGGCTGATTTTCGACAAAAGAGATAACACCCTCCCATTACGTCATGCTTCAGAAATGTGGAAAATGGTCCGTTTTCAAATGTTTTATTTTTGAACGTCAGTTCACATTTGTAGGTGGATCATCAGTGTTAGAGCTAAAATTAGCATGTTTAAAGTGATTTTCATGCTTCCAGGGGCTCGGGAAGTTAATTAAATACCATTTGGAGGCATTTAATGTTCGAGCAAAAACGGCTGATTTTCGACAAAAGAGATAACACCCCCCCCTTTACGTCATGCTTCAGAAATGTGGAAAATGGTCAGTTTTCAAATGTTTTATTTTTGAACGTCAGTTCACATTTGTAGGTGGATCATCAGTGTTAGAGCTAAAATTAGCATGTTTAAAGTGATTTTCATGCTTCCAGGGGCTCGGGAAGTTAATTAAATACCATTTGGAGGCATTTAATGTTCGAGCAAAAACGGCTGATTTTCGACAAAAGAGATAACACCCCCCCATTACGTCATGCTTCAGAAATGTGGAAAATGGTCCGTTTTCAAATGTTTTATTTTTGAACGTCAGTTCACATTTGTAGGTGGATCATCAGTGTTAGAGCTAAAATTAGCATGTTTAAAGTGATTTTCATGCTTCCAGGGGCTCGGGAAGTGAAATAAATACCATTTGGAGGCATTTAATGTTTGAGCAAAAACTGCAGATTTTCGACAAAAGAGATAACACCCCCCCATTACGTCATGCTTCAGAAATGTGGAAAATGGTCCGTTTTCAAATGTTTTATTTTTGAACGTCAGTTCACATTTGTAGGTGGATCATCAGTGTTAGAGCTAAAATTAGCATGTTTAAAGTGATTTTCATGCTTCCAGGGGCTCGGGAAGTTAATTAAATACCATTTGGAGGCATTTAATGTTCGAGCAAAAACGGCTGATTTTCGACAAAAGAGATAACACCCCCCCATTACGTCATGCTTCAGAAATGTGGAAAATGGTCCGTTTTCAAATGTTTTATTTTTGAACATCAGTTCACATTTGAAGGTGGATCATCAGTGTTAGAGCTAAAATTAGCATGTTTAAAGTGATTTTCATGCTTCCAGGGGCTCGGGAAGTTAATTAAATACCATTTGGAGGCATTTACTGTTCGCGCAAAAACGGCTGATTTTCGACAAAAGAGATAACACCCTCCCATTACGTCATGCTTCAGAAACGTGGAAAATGGTCCGTTTTCAAATGTTTTATTTTTGAACGTCAGTTCACATTTGTAGGTGGATCATCAGTGTTAGAGCTAAAATTAGCATGTTTAAAGTGATTTTCATGCTTCCAGGGGCTCGGGAAGTTAATTAAATACCATTTGGAGGAATTTAATGTTCGAGCAAAAACGGCTGATTTTCGACAAAAGAGATAACACCCCCCCATTACGTCATGCTTCAGAAATGTGGAAAATGGTCCGTTTTCAAATGTTTTATTTTTGAACGTCAGTTCACATTTGTAGGTGGATCATCAGTGTTAGAGCCAAAATTAGCATGTTTAAAGTGATTTTCATGCTTCCAGGGGCTCGGGAAGTGAAATAAATACCATTTGGAGGCATTTAATGTTCGAGCAAAAACGGCTGATTTTCGACAAAAGAGATAACACCCCCCCATTACGTCATGCTTCAGAAATGTGGAAAATGGTCCGTTTTCAAATGTTTTATTTTTGAACGTCAGTTCACATTTGTAGATGGATCATCAGTGTTAGAGCTAAAATTAGCATGTTTAAAGTGATTTTCATGCTTCCAGGGGCCCAAAACACAAGATTTATCAAATGGTTAAAAGTGCATGAAAATGGCCAATTTACTCACTCTGAGTTCTCAAAAAGGGTTTCTTCACCCCGGGAAGTTAATTAAATACCATTTGGAGGCATTTAATGTTCGAGCAAAAACGGCTGATTTTCGACAAAAGAGATAACACCCCCCCCATTACGTCATGCTTCAGAAATGTGGAAAATGGTCCGTTTTCAAATGTTTTATTTTTGAACGTCAGTTCACATTTGTAGGTGGATCATCAGTGTAGAGCTAAAATTAGCATGTTTAAAGTGATTTTCATGCTTCCAGGGGCTCTGGAAGTGAAATAAATACCATTTGGAGGCATTTAATGTTCGAGCAAAAACGGCAGATTTTCGACAAAAGAGATAACACCCCCCCATTACGTCATGCTACAGAAATGTGGAAAATGGTCCGTTTTCAAATGTTTTATTTTTGAACGTCAGTTCACATTTGTAGGTGGATCATCAGTGTTAGAGCTAAAATTAGCATGTTTAAAGTGATTTTCATGCTTCCAGGGGCTCGGGAAGTGAAATAAATACCATTTGGAGGCATTTAATGTTCGAGCAAAAACGGCTGATTTTCGACAAAAGAAATAACACCCCCCATTACGTCATGCTTCAGAAATGTGGAAAATGGTCCGTTTTCAAATGTTTTATTTTTGAACGTCAGTTCACATTTGTAGGTGGATCATCAGTGTTAGAGCTAAAATTAGCATGTTTAAAGTGATTTTCATGCTTCCAGGGGCCCAAAACATAAGATTTATGGAATGGTTAAAAGTGCATGAAAATGGCCAATTTACTCACTCTGAGTTCTCAAAAAGGGTTTCTTCACCCCGGGAAGTTAATTAAATACCATTTGGAGGCATTTAATGTTCGAGCAAAAACGGCTGATTTTCGACAAAAGAGATAACACCCCCCCATTACGTCATGCTTCAGAAATGTGGAAAATGGTCCGTTTTCAAATGTTTTATTTTTGAACGTCAGTTCACATTTGTAGGTGGATCATCAGTGTTAGAGCTAAAATTAGCATGTTGAAAGTGGTTTTCATGCTTCCAGGGGCTCTGGAAGTGAAATAAATACCATTTGGAGGCATTTAATGTTCGAGCAAAAACGGCAGATTTTCGACAAAAGAGATAACACCCCCCATTACGTCATGCTACAGAAATGTGGAAAATGGTCCGTTTTCAAATGTTTTATTTTTGAACGTCAGTTCACATTTGTAGGTGGATCATCAGTGTTAGAGCTAAAATTAGCATGTTTAAAGTGATTTTCATGCTTCCAGGGGCTCGGGAAGTGAAATAAATACCATTTGGAGGCATTTAATGTTCGAGCAAAAACGGCTGATTTTCGACAAAAGAAATAACACCCCCCCATTACGTCATGCTTCAGAAATGTGGAAAATGGTCCGTTTTCAAATGTTTTATTTTTGAACGTCAGTTCACATTTGTAGGTGGATCATCAGTGTTAGAGCTAAAATTAGCATGTTTAAAGTGATTTTCATGCTTCCAGGGGCCCAAAACATAAGATTTATGGAATGGTTAAAAGTGCATGAAAATGGCCAATTTACTCACTCTGAGTTCTCAAAAAGGGTTTCTTCACCCCGGGAAGTTAATTAAATACCATTTGGAGGCATTTAATGTTCGAGCAAAAACGGCTGATTTTCGACAAAAGAGATAACACCCCCCCATTACGTCATGCTTCAGAAATGTGGAAAATGGTCCGTTTTCAAATGTTTTATTTTTGAACGTCAGTTCACATTTGTAGGTGGATCATCAGTGTTAGAGCTAAAATTAGCATGTTTAAAGTGATTTTCATGCTTCCAGGGGCTCGGGAAGTTAATTAAATACCATTTGGAGGCATTTAATGTTCGAGCAAAAACGGCTGATTTTCGACAAAAGAGATAACACCCCCCCATTACGTCATGCTTCAGAAATGTGGAAAATGGTCCGTTTTCAAATGTTTTATTTTTGAACGTCAGTTCACATTTGTAGGTGGATCATCAGTGTTAGAGCTAAAATTAGCATGTTTAAAGTGATTTTCATGCTTCCAGGGGCTCGGGAAGTTAATTAAATACCATTTGGAGGCATTTAATGTTCGAGCAAAAACGGCTGATTTTCGACAAAAGAGATAACACCCCCCCATTACGTCATGCTTCAGAAATGTGGAAAATGGTCCTTTTTCAAATGTTTTATTTTTGAACGTCAGTTCACATTTGTAGGTGGATCATCAGTGTTAGAGCTAAAATTAGCATGTTTAAAGTGATTTTCATGCTTCCAGGGGTCGGGAAGTTAATTAAATACCATTTGGAGGCATTTAATGTTCGAGCAAAAACGGCTGATTTTCGACAAAAGAGATAACACCCCCCCATTACGTCATGCTTCAGAAATGTGGAAAATGGTCCGTTTTCAAATGTTTTATTTTTGAACGTCAGTTCACATTTGTAGGTGGATCATCAGTGTTAGAGCTAAAATTAGCATGTTTAAAGTGATTTTCATGCTTCCAGGGGCTCGGGAAGTGAAATAAATACCATTTGGAGGCATTTAATGTTCGAGCAAAAATGGCTGATTTTCGACAAAAGAAATAACACCCCCCCATTACGTCATGCTTCAGAAATGTGGAAAATGGTCCGTTTTCAAATGTTTTATTTTTGAACGTCAGTTCACATTTGTAGGTGGATCATCAGTGTTAGAGCTAAAATTAGCATGTTTAAAGTGATTTTCATGCTTCCAGGGGCCCAAAACACAAGATTTATGGAATGGTTAAAAGTGCATGAAAATGGCCAATTTACTCACTCTGAGTTCTCAAAAAGGGTTTCTTCACCCCGGGAAGTTAATTAAATACCATTTGGAGGCATTTAATGTTCGAGCAAAAACAGCTGATTTTCGACAAAAGAGATAACACCCCCCCATTACGTCATGCTTCAGAAATGTGGAAAATGGTCCGTTTTCAAATGTTTTATTTTTGAACGTCAGTTCACATTTGTAGGTGGATCATCAGTGTTAGAGCTAAAATTAGCATGTTTAAAGTGATTTTCATGCTTCCAGGGGCTCGGGAAGTTAATTAAATACCATTTGGAGGCATTTAATGTTCGAGCAAAAACGGCTGATTTTCGACAAAAGAGATAACACCCCCCCATTACGTCATGCTTCAGAAATGTGGAAAATGGTCCGTTTTCAAATGTTTTATTTTTGAACGTCAGTTCACATTTGTAGGTGGATCATCAGTGTTAGAGCTAAAATTAGCATGTTTAAAGTGATTTTCATGCTTCCAGGGGCTCGGGAAGTTAATTAAATACCATTTGGAGGCATTTAATGTTCGAGCAAAAACGGCTGATTTTCGACAAAAGAGATAACACCCCCCCATTACGTCATGCTTCAGAAATGTGGAAAATGGTCAATTTTCAAATGTTTTATTTTTGAACGTCAGTTCACATTTGTAGGTGGATCATCAGTGTTAGAGCTAAAATTAGCATGTTTAAAGTGATTTTCATGCTTCCAGGGGCTCGGGAAGTTAATTAAATACCATTTGGAGGCATTTAATGTTCGAGCAAAAACGGCTGATTTTCGACAAAAGAGATAACACCCCCCCATTACGTCATGCTTCAGAAATGTGGAAAATGGTCCTTTTTCAAATGTTTTATTTTTGAACGTCAGTTCACATTTGTAGGTGGATCATCAGTGTTAGAGCTAAAATTAGCATGTTTAAAGTGATTTTCATGCTTCCAGGGGCTCGGGAAGTTAATTAAATACCATTTGGAGGCATTTAATGTTCGAGCAAAAACGGCTGATTTTCGACAAAAGAGATAACACCCCCCCATTACGTCATGCTTCAGAAATGTGGAAAATGGTCCGTTTTCAAATGTTTTATTTTTGAACGTGAGTTCACATTTGTAGGTGGATCATCAGTGTTAGAGCTAAAATTAGCATGTTTAAAGTGATTTTCATGCTTCCAGGGGCTCGGGAAGTTAATTAAATACCATTTGGAGGCATTTAATGTTCGAGCAAAAACGGCTGATTTTCGACAAAAGAGATAACACCCCCCCATTACGTCATGCTTCAGAAATGTGGAAAATGGTCCGTTTTTAAATGTTTTATTTTTGAACGTCAGTTCACATTTGTAGGTGGATCACCAGTGTTAGAGCCAAAATTAGCATGTTTAAAGTGATTTTCATGCTTCCAGGGGCTCGGGAAGTTAATTAAATACCATTTGGAGGCATTTAATGTTCGAGCAAAAACGGCTGATTTTCGACAAAAGAGATAACACCCCCCCATTACGTCATGCTTCAGAAATGTGGAAAATGGTCCGTTTTCAAATGTTTTATTTTTGAACGTCAGTTCACATTTGTAGGTGGATCATCAGTGTTAGAGCTAAAATTAGCATGTTTATAGTGATTTTCATGCTTCCAGGGGCTCGGGAAGTGAAATAAATACCATTTGGAGGCATTTAATGTTCGAGCAAAAACGGCTGATTTTCGACAAAAGAGATAACACCCCCCCATTACGTCATGCTTCAGAAATGTGGAAAATGGTCCGTTTTCAAATGTTTTATTTTTGAACGTCAGTTCACATTTGTAGGTGGATCATCAGTGTTAGAGCTAAAATTAGCATGTTTAAAGTGATTTTCATGCTTCCAGGGGCTCGGGAAGTTAATTAAATACCATTTGGAGGCATTTAATGTTCGAGCAAAAACGGCTGATTTTCGAAAAAAGAGATAACACCCCCCCATTACGTCATGCTTCAGAAATGTGGAAAATGGTCCTTTTTCAAATGTTTTATTTTTGAACGTCAGTTCACATTTGTAGGTGGATCATCAGTGTTAGAGCTAAAATTAGCATGTTTAAAGTGATTTTCATGCTTCCAGGGGCCCAAAACACAAGATTTATGGAATGGTTAAAAGTGCATGAAAATGGCCAATTTACTCACTCTGAGTTCTCAAAAAGGGTTTCTTCACCCCGGGAAGTTAATTAAATACCATTTGGAGGCATTTAATGTTCGAGCAAAAACGGCTGATTTTCGACAAAAGAGATAACACCCCCCCATTACGTCATGCTTCAGAAATGTGGAAAATGGTCCGTTTTCAAATGTTTTCTTTTTTAACGTCAGTTCACATTTGTAGGTGGATCATCAGTGTTAGAGCTAAAATTAGCATGTTTAAAGTGATTTTCATGCTTCCAGGGGCCCTAAACACAAGATTTATGGAATGGTTAAAAGTGCATGAAAATGGACAATTTACTCACTCTGAGTTCTCAAAAAGGGTTTCTTCACCCCGGGAAGTTAATTAAATACCATTTGGAGGCATTTAATGTTCGAGCAAAAACGGCTGATTTTCGACAAAAGAGATAACACCCCCCCCATTACGTCATGCTTCAGAAATGTGGAAAATGGTCCGTTTTCAAATGTTTTATTTTTGAACGTCAGTTCACATTTGTAGGTGGATCATCAGTGTTAGAGCTAAAATTAGCATGTTTAAAGTGATTTTCATGCTTCCAGGGGCTCGGGAAGTGAAAAAAATACCATTTGGAGGCATTTAATGTTCGAGCAAAAACGGCTGATTTTCGACAAAAGAGATAACACCCCCCCATTACGTCATGCTTCAGAAATGTGGAAAATGGTCCGTTTTCAAATGTTTTATTTTTGAACGTCAATTCACATTTGTAGGTGGATCATCAGTGTTAGAGCTAAAATTAGCATGTTTAAAGTGATTTTCATGCTTCCAGGGGCTCGGGAAGTGAAATAAATACCATTTGGAGGCATTTAATGTTCGAGCAAAAACGGCTGATTTTCGACAAAAGAGATAACACCCCCCCATTACGTCATGCTTCAGAAATGTGGAAAATGGTCCGTTTTCAAAGGTTTTATTTTTGAACGTCAGTTCACATTTGTAGGTGGATCATCAGTGTTAGAGCTAAAATTAGCATGTTTAAAGTGATTTTCATGCTTCCAGGGGCTCGGGAAGTTAATTAAATACCATTTGGAGGCATTTAATGTTCGAGCAAAAACGGCTGATTTTCGACAAAAGAGATAACACCCCCCCATTACGTCATGCTTCAGAAATGTGGAAAATGGTCCTTTTTCATATGTTTTATTTTTGAACGTCAGTTCACATTTGTAGGTGGATCATCAGTGTTAGAGCTAAAATTAGCATGTTTAAAGTGATTTTCATGCTTCCAGGGGCTCGGGAAGTTAATTAAATACCATTTGGAGGCATTTAATGTTCGAGCAAAAACGGCTGATTTTCGACAAAAGAGATAACACCCCCCCCATTACGTCATGCTACAGAAATGTGGAAAATGGTCCGTTTTCAAATGTTTTATTTTTGAACGTCAGTTCACATTTGTAGGTGGATCATCAGTGTTAGAGATAAAATTAGCATGTTTAAAGTGATTTTCATGCTTCCAGGGGCTCGGGAAGTGAAATAAATACCATTTGGAGGCATTTAATGTTCGAGCAAAAACGGCTGATTTTCGACAAAAGAGATAACACCCCCCCATTACGTCATGCTTCAGAAATGTGGAAAATGGTCCGTTTTCAAATGTTTTATTTTTGAACGTCAGTTCACATTTGTAGGTGGATCATTAGTGTTAGAGCTAAAATTAGCATGTTTAAAGTGATTTTCATGCTTCCAGGGGCCCAAAACACAAGATTTATGGAATGGTTAAAAGTGCATGAAAATGGCCAATTTACTCACTCTGAGTTCTCAAAAAGGGTTTCTTCACCCCGGGAAGTTAATTAAATACCATTTGGAGGCATTTAATGTTCGAGCAAAAACGGCTGATTTTCGACAAAAGAGATAACACCCCCCCATTACGTCATGCTTCAGAAATGTGGAAAATGGTCCGTTTTCAAAGGTTTTATTTTTGAACGTCAGTTCACATTTGTAGGTGGATCATCAGTGTTAGAGCTAAAATTAGCATGTTTAAAGTGATTTTCATGCTTCCAGGGGCTCGGGAAGTTAATTAAATACCATTTGGAGGCATTTAATGTTCGAGCAAAAACGGCTGATTTTCGACAAAAGAGATAACACCCCCCCATTACGTCATGCTTCAGAAATGTGGAAAATGGTCCTTTTTCATATGTTTTATTTTTGAACGTCAGTTCACATTTGTAGGTGGATCATCAGTGTTAGAGCTAAAATTAGCATGTTTAAAGTGATTTTCATGCTTCCAGGGGCTCGGGAAGTTAATTAAATACCATTTGGAGGCATTTAATGTTCGAGCAAAAACGGCTGATTTTCGACAAAAGAGATAACACCCCCCCATTACGTCATGCTACAGAAATGTGGAAAATGGTCCGTTTTCAAATGTTTTATTTTTGAACGTCAGTTCACATTTGTAGGTGGATCATCAGTGTTAGAGATAAAATTAGCATGTTTAAAGTGATTTTCATGCTTCCAGGGGCTCGGGAAGTGAAATAAATACCATTTGGAGGCATTTAATGTTCGAGCAAAAACGGCTGATTTTCGACAAAAGAGATAACACCCCCCCATTACGTCATGCTTCAGAAATGTGGAAAATGGTCCGTTTTCAAATGTTTTATTTTTGAACGTCAGTTCACATTTGTAGGTGGATCATCAGTGTTAGAGCTAAAATTAGCATGTTTAAAGTGATTTTCATGCTTCCAGGGGCCCAAAACACAAGATTTATGGAATGGTTAAAAGTGCATGAAAATGGCCAATTTACTCACTCTGAGTTCTCAAAAAGGGTTTCTTCACCCCGGGAAGTTAATTAAATACCATTTGGAGGCATTTAATGTTCGAGCAAAAACGGCTGATTTTCGACAAAAGAGATAACACCCCCCCATTACGTCATGCTTCAGAAATGTGGAAAATGGTCCGTTTTCAAATGTTTTATTTTTGAACGTCAGTTCACATTTGTAGGTGGATCATCAGTGTTAGAGCTAAAATTAGCATGTTTAAAGTGATTTTCATGCTTCCAGGGGCTCGGGAAGTTAATTAAATACCATTTGGAGGCATTTAATGTTTGAGCAAAAACGGCTGATTTTCGACAAAAGAGATAACACCCCCCCATTACGTCATGCTTCAGAAATGTGGAAAATGGTCCGTTTTCAAATGTTTTATTTTTGAACGTCAGTTCACATTTGTAGGTGGATCATCAGTGCTAGAGCTAAAATTAGCATGTTTAAAGTGATTTTCATGCTTCCAGGGGCTCGGGAAGTTAATTAAATACCATTTGGAGGCATTTAATGTTCGAGCAAAAACGGCTGATTTTCGACAAAAGAGATAACACCCCCCCATTACGATATGCTTCAGAAATGTGGAAAATGGTCCGTTTTCAAATGTTTTATTTTTGAACGTCAGTTCACATTTGTAGGTGGATCATCAGTGTTAGAGCTAAAATTAGCATGTTTAAAGTGATTTTCATGCTTCCAGGGGCTCGGGAAGTTAATTAAATACCATTTGGAGGCATTTAATGTTCGAGCAAAAACGGCTGATTTTCGACAAAAGAGATAACACCCCCCCATTACGTCATGCTTCAGAAATGTGGAAAATGGTCCGTTTTCAAATGTTTTATTTTTGAACGTCAGTTCACATTTGTAGGTGGATCATCAGTGTTAGAGCTAAAATTAGCATGTTTAAAGTGATTTTCATGCTTCCAGGGGCTCGGGAAGTTAATTAAATACCATTTGGAGGCATTTAATGTTCGAGCAAAAACGGCTGATTTTCGACAAAAGAGATAACACCCCCCCATTACGTCATGCTTCAGAAATGTGGAAAATGGTCCGTTTTCAAATGTTTTATTTTTGAACGTCAGTTCACATTTGTAGGTGGATCATCAGTGTTAGAGCTAAAATTAGCATGTTTAAAGTGATTTTCATGCTTCCAGGGGCTCGGGAAGTGAAATAAATACCATTTGGAGGCATTTAATGTTCGAGCAAAAACGGCTGATTTTCGACAAAAGAGATAACACCCCCCCATTACGTCATGCTTCAGAAATGTGGAAAATGGTCCGTTTTCAAATGTTTTATTTTTGAACGTCAGTTCACATTTGTAGGTGGATCATCAGTGTTAGAGCTCAAACTAGCATGTTTAAAGTGATTTTCATGCTTCCAGGGGCTCGGGAAGTGAAATAAATACCATTTGGAGGCATTTAATGTTCGAGCAAAAACGGCTGATTTTCGACAAAAGAGATAACACCCCCCCATTACGTCATGCTTCAGAAATGTGGAAAATGGTCCGTTTTCAAAGGTTTTATTTTTGAACGTCAGTTCACATTTGTAGGTGGATCATCAGTGTTAGAGCTAAAATTAGCATGTTTAAAGTGATTTTCATGCTTCCAGGGGCTCGGGAAGTTAATTACATACCATTTGGAGGCATTTAATGTTCGAGCAAAAACGGCTGATTTTCGACAAAAGAGATAACACCCCCCCATTACGTCATGCTTCAGAAATGTGGAAAATGGTCCTTTTTCAAATGTTTTATTTTTGAACGTCAGTTCACATTTGTAGGTGGATCATCAGTGTTAGAGCTAAAATTAGCATGTTGAAAGTGATTTTCATGCTTCCAGGGGCTCGGGAAGTTAATTAAATACCATTTGGAGGCATTTAATGTTCGAGCAAAAACGGCTGATTTTCGACAAAAGAGATAACACCCCCCCATTACGTCATGCTTCAGAAATGTGGAAAATGGTCCGTTTTCAAATGTTTTATTTTTGAACGTCAGTTCACATTTGTAGGTGGATCATCAGTGTTAGAGCTGAAATTAGCATGTTTAAAGTGATTTTTATGCTTCCAGGGGCTCGGGAAGTTAATTAAATACCATTTGGAGGCATTTAATGTTCGAGCAAAAACGGCTGATTTTCGACAAAAGAGATAACACCCCCCCATTACGTCATGCTACAGAAATGTGGAAAATGGTCCGTTTTCAAATGTTTTATTTTTGAACGTCAGTTCACATTTGTAGGTGGATCATCAGTGTTAGAGATAAAATTAGCATGTTTAAAGTGATTTTCATGCTTCCAGGGGCTCGGGAAGTGAAATAAATACCATTTGGAGGCATTTAATGTTCGAGCAAAAACGGCTGATTTTCGACAAAAGAGATAACACCCCCCCATTACGTCATGCTTCAGAAATGTGGAAAATGGTCCGTTTTCAAATGTTTTATTTTTGAACGTCAGTTCACATTTGTAGGTGGATCATCAGTGTTAGAGCTAAAATTAGCATGTTTAAAGTGATTTTCATGCTTCCAGGGGCCCAAAACACAAGATTTATGGAATGGTTAAAAGTGCATGCAAATGGCCAATTTACTCACTCTGAGTTCTCAAAAAGGGTTTCTTCACCCCGGGAAGTTAATTAAATACCATTTGGAGGCATTTAATGTTCGAGCAAAAACGGCTGATTTTCGACAAAAGAGATAACACTCCCCCATTACGTCATGCTTCAGAAATGTGGAAAATGGTCCGTTTTCAAATGTTTTATTTTTGAACGTCAGTTCACATTTGTAGGTGGATCATCAGTGTTAGAGCTAAAATTAGCATGTTTAAAGTGATTTTCATGCTTCCAGGGGCTCGGGAAGTTAATTAAATACCATTTGGAGGCATTTAATGTTCGAGCAAAAACGGCTGATTTTCGACAAAAGAGATAACACCCCCCCATTACGTCATGCTTCAGAAATGTGGAAAATGGTCCGTTTTCAAATGTTTTATTTTTGAACGTCAGTTCACATTTGTAGGTGGATCATCAGTGTTAGAGCTAAAATTAGCATGTTTAAAGTGATTTTCATGCTTCCAGGGGCTCGGGAAGTTAATTAAATACCATTTGGAGGCATTTAATGTTCGAGCAAAAACGGCTTATTTTCGACAAAAGAGATAACACCCCCCCATTACGTCATGCTTCAGAAATGTGGAAAATGGTCCGTTTTCAAATGTTTTATTTTTGAACGTCAGTTCACATTTGTAGGTGGATCATCAGTGTTAGAGCTAAAATTAGCATGTTTAAAGTGATTTTCATGCTTCCAGGGGCTCGGGAAGTTAATTAAATACCGTTTGGAGGCATTTAATGTTCGAGCAAAAACGGCTGATTTTCGACAAAAGAGATAACACCCCCCCATTACGTCATGCTTCAGAAATGTGGAAAATGGTCCGTTTTCAAATGTTTTATTTTTGAACGTCAGTTCACATTTGTAGGTGGATCATCAGTGTTAGAGCTAAAATTAGCATGTTTAAAGTGATTTTCATGCTTCCAGGGGCTCGGGAAGTTAATTAAATACCATTTGGAGGCATTTAATGTTCGAGCAAAAACGGCTGATTTTCGACAAAAGAGATAACACCCCCCCATTACGTCATGCTTCAGAAATGTGGAAAATGGTCCGTTTTCAAATGTTTTATTTTTGAACGTCAGTTCACATTTGTAGGTGGATCATCAGTGTTAGAGCTAAAATTAGCATGTTTAAAGTGATTTTCATGCTTCCAGGGGCTCGGGAAGTGAAATAAATACCATTTGGAGGCATTTAATGTTCGAGCAAAAACGGCTGATTTTCGACAAAAGAGATAACACCCGCCCATTACGTCATGCTTCAGAAATGTGGGAAATGGTCCGTTTTCAAATGTTTTATTTTTGAACGTCAGTTCACATTTGTAGGTGGATCATCAGTGTTAGAGCTAAAATTAGCATGTTTAAAGTGATTTTCCTGCTTCCAGGGGCTCGGGAAGTTAATTAAATACCATTTGGAGGCATTTAATGTTCGAGCAAAAACGGCTGATTTTCGACAAAAGAGATAACACCCCCCCATTACGTCATGCTTCAGAAATGTGGAAAATGGTCCGTTTTCAAATGTTTTATTTTTGAACGTCAGTTCACATTTGTAGGTGGATCATCAGTGTTAGAGCTAAAATTAGCATGTTTAAAGTGATTTTCATGCTTCCAGGGGCTCGGGAAGTTAATTAAATACCATTTGGAGGCATTTAATGTTCGAGCAAAAACGGCTGATTTTCGACAAAAGAGATAACACCATTACGTCATGCTTCAGAAATGTGGAAAATGGTCCGTTTTCAAATGTTTTATTTTTGAACGTCAGTTCACATTTGTAGGTGGATCATCAGTGTTAGAGCTAAAATCAGCATGTTTAAAGTGATTTTCATGCTTCCAGGGGCTCGGGAAGTTAATTAAATACCATTTGGAGGCATTTAATGTTCGAGCAAAAACGGCTGATTTTCGACAAAAGAGATAACACCCCCCCATTACGTCATGCTTCAGAAATGTGGAAAATGGTCCGTTTTCAAATGTTTTATTTTTGAACGTCAGTTCACATTTGTAGGTGGATCATCAGTGTTAGAGCTAAAATTAGCATGTTTAAAGTGATTTTCATGCTTCCAGGGGCTCGGGAAGTTAATTAAATACCATTTGGAGGCATTTAATGTTCGAGCAAAAACGGCTGATTTTCGACAAAAGAGATAACACCCCCCCATTACATCATGCTTCAGAAATGTGGGAAATGGTCCGTTTTCAAATGTTTTATTTTTGAACGTCAGTTCACATTTGTAGGTGGATCATCAGTGTTAGAGCTAAAATTAGCATGTTTAAAGTGATTTTCATGCTTCCAGGGGCTCGGGAAGTTAATTAAATACCATTTGGAGGCATTTAATGTTCGAGCAAAAACGGCTGATTTTCGACAAAAGAGATAACACCCCCCCATTACGTCATGCTTCAGAAATGTGGAAAATGGTCCGTTTTCAAATGTTTTATTTTTGAACGTCAGTTCACATTTGTAGGTGGATCATCAGTGTTAGAGCTAAAATTAGCATGTTTAAAGTGATTTTCATGCTTCCAGGGGCTCGGGAAGTGAAATAAATACCATTTGGAGGCATTTAATGTTCGAGCAAAAACGGCTGATTTTCGACAAAAGAGATAACACCCCCCCATTACGTCATGCTTCAGAAATGTGGAAAATGGTCCGTTTTCAAATGTTTTATTTTTGAACGTCAGTTCACATTTGTAGGTGGATCATCAGTGTTAGAGCTAAAATTAGCATGTTTAAAGTAATTTTCATGCTTCCAGGGGCTCGGGAAGTTAATTAAATACCATTTGGAGGCATTTAATGTTCGAGCAAAAACGGCTGATTTTCGACAAAAGAGATAACACCCCCCCATTACGTCATGCTTCAGAAATGTGGAAAATGGTCCGTTTTCAAATGTTTTATTTTTGAACGTCAGTTCACATTTGTAGGTGGATCATCAGTGTTAGAGCTAAAATTAGCATGTTTAAAGTGATTTTCATGCTTCCAGGGGCTCGGGAAGTTAATTAAATACCATTTGGAGGCATTTAATGTTCGAGCAAAAACGGCTGATTTTCGACAAAAGAGATAACACCCCCCCATTACGTCATGCTTCAGAAATGTGGAAAATGGTCCTTTTTCAAATGTTTTATTTTTGAACGTCAGTTCACATTTGTAGGTGGATCATCAGTGTTAGAGCTAAAATTAGCATGTTTAAAGTGATTTTCATGCTTCCAGGGGCCCAAAACACAAGATTTATGGAATGGTTAAAAGTGCATGAAAATGGCCAATTTACTCACTCTGAGTTCTCAAAAAGGGTTTCTTCACCCCGGGAAGTTAATTAAATACCATTTGGAGGCATTTAATGTTCGAGCAAAAACGGCTGATTTTCGACAAAAGAGATAACACCCCCCCATTACGTCATGCTTCAGAAATGTGGAAAATGGTCCGTTTTCAAATGTTTTATTTTTTAACGTCAGTTCACATTTGTAGGTGGATCATCAGTGTTAGAGCTAAAATTAGCATGTTTAAAGTGATTTTCATGCTTCCAGGGGCCCTAAACACAAGATTTATGGAATGGTTAAAAGTGCATGAAAATGGCCAATTTACTCACTCTGAGTTCTCAAAAAGGGTTTCTTCACCCCGGGAAGTTAATTAAATACCATTTGGAGGCATTTAATGTTCGAGCAAAAACGGCTGATTTTCGACAAAAGAGATAACACCCCCCCATTACGTCATGCTTCAGAAATGTGGAAAATGGTCCGTTTTCAAATGTTTTATTTTTGAACGTCAGTTCACATTTGTAGGTGGATCATCAGTGTTAGAGCTAAAATTAGCATGTTTAAAGTGATTTTCATGCTTCCAGGGGCTCGGGAAGTGAAATAAATACCATTTGGAGGCATTTAATGTTCGAGCAAAAACGGCTGATTTTCGACAAAAGAGATAACACCCCCCCATTACGTCATGCTTCAGAAATGTGGAAAATGGTCCGTTTTCAAATGTTTTATTTTTGAACGTCAGTTCACATTTGTAGGTGGATCATCAGTGTTAGAGCTAAAATTAGCATGTTTAAAGTGATTTTCATGCTTCCAGGGGCTCGGGAAGTGAAATAAATACCATTTGGAGGCATTTAATGTTTGAGCAAAAACGGCAGATTTTCGACAAAAGAGATAACACCCCCCCATTACGTCATGCTTCAGAAATGTGGAAAATGGTCCGTTTTCAAATGTTTTATTTTTGAACATCAGTTCACATTTGTAGGTGGATCATCAGTGTTAGAGCTAAAATTAGCATGTTTAAAGTGATTTTCATGCTTCCAGGGGCTCGGGAAGTTAATTAAATACCATTTGGAGGCATTTAATGTTCGAGCAAAAACGGCTGATTTTCGACAAAAGAGATAACACCCCCCCCATTACGTCATGCTTCCGAAATGTGGAAAATGGTCCGTTTTCAAATGTTTTATTTTTGAACATCAGTTCACATTTGAAGGTGGATCATCAGTGTTAGAGCTAAAATTAGCATGTTTAAAGTGATTTTCATGCTTCCAGGGGCTCGGGAAGTTAATTAAATACCATTTGGAGGCATTTACTGTTCGCGCAAAAACGGCTGATTTTCGACAAAAGAGATAACACCCTCCCATTACGTCATGCTTCAGAAATGTGGAAAATGGTCCGTTTTCAAATGTTTTATTTTTGAACGTCAGTTCACATTTGTAGGTGGATCATCAGTGTTAGAGCTAAAATTAGAATGTTTAAAGTGATTTTCATGCTTCCAGGGGCTCGGGAAGTTAATTAAATACCATTTGGAGGCATTTAATGTTCGAGCAAAAACGGCTGATTTTCGACAAAAGAGATAACACCCCCCCCCTTTACGTCATGCTTCAGAAATGTGGAAAATGGTCCGTTTTCAAATGTTTTATTTTTTAACGTCAGTTCACATTTGTAGGTGGATCATCAGTGTTAGAGCTAAAATTAGCATGTTTAAAGTGATTTTCATGCTTCCAGGGGCTCGGGAAGTTAATTAAATACCATTTGGAGGCATTTAATGTTCGAGCAAAAACGGCTGATTTTCGACAAAAGAGATAACACCCCCCCATTACGTCATGCTTCAGAAATGTGGAAAATGGTCCGTTTTCAAATGTTTTATTTTTGAACGTCAGTTCACATTTGTAGGTGGATCATCAGTGTTAGAGCTAAAATTAGCATGTTTAAAGTGATTTTCATGCTTCCAGGGGCTCGGGAAGTGAAATAAATACCATTTGGAGGCATTTAATGTTCGAGCAAAAACGGCTGATTTTCGACAAAAGAGATAACACCCCCCCATTACGTCATGCTTCAGAAATGTGGAAAATGGTCCGTTTTCAAATGTTTTATTTTTGAACGTCAGTTCACATTTGTAGGTGGATCATCAGTGTTAGAGCCAAAATTAGCATGTTTAAAGTGATTTTCATGCTTGCAGGGGCTCGGGAAGTGAAATAAATACCATTTGGAGGCATTTAATGTTCGAGCAAAAACGGCTGATTTTCGACAAAAGAGATAACACCCCCCCATTACGTCATGCTTCAGAAATGTGGAAAATGGTCCGTTTTCAAATGTTTTATTTTTGAACGTCAGTTCACATTTGTAGGTGGATCATCAGTGTTAGAGCTAAAATTAGCATGTTTAAAGTGATTTTCATGCTTCCAGGGGCCCAAAACACAAGATTTATCGAATGGTTAAAAGTGCATGAAAATGGCCAATTTACTCACTCTGAGTTCTCAAAAAGGGTTTCTTCACCCCGGGAAGTTAATTAAATACCATTTGGAGGCATTTAATGTTCGAGCAAAAACGGCTGATTTTCGACAAAAGAGATAACACCCCCCCATTACGTCATGCTTCAGAAATGTGGAAAATGGTCCGTTTTCAAATGTTTTATTTTTGAACGTCAGTTCACATTTGTAGGTGGATCATCAGTGTAGAGCTAAAATTAGCATGTTTAAAGTGATTTTCATGCTTCCAGGGGCTCGGGAAGTGAAATAAATACCATTTGGAGGCATTTAATGTTCGAGCAAAAACGGCAGATTTTCGACAAAAGAGATAACACCCCCCCATTACGTCATGCTACAGAAATGTGGAAAATGGTCCGTTTTCAAATGTTTTATTTTTGAACGTCAGTTCACATTTGTAGGTGGATCATCAGTGTTAGAGCTAAAATTAGCATGTTTAAAGTGATTTTCATGCTTCCAGGGGCTCGGGAAGTGAAATAAATACCATTTGGAGGCATTTAATGTTCGAGCAAAAACGGCTGATTTTCGACAAAAGAAATAACACCCCCCCATTACGTCATGCTTCAGAAATGTGGAAAATGGTCCGTTTTCAAATGTTTTATTTTTGAACGTCAGTTCACATTTGTAGGTGGATCATCAGTGTTAGAGCTAAAATTAGCATGTTTAAAGTGATTTTCATGCTTCCAGGGGCCCAAAACATAAGATTTATGGAATGGTTAAAAGTGCATGAAAATGGCCAATTTACTCACTCTGAGTTCTCAAAAAGGGTTTCTTCACCCCGGGAAGTTAATTAAATACCATTTGGAGGCATTTAATGTTCGAGCAAAAACGGCTGATTTTCGACAAAAGAGATAACACCCCCCCATTACGTCATGCTTCAGAAATGTGGAAAATGGTCCGTTTTCAAATGTTTTATTTTTGAACGTCAGTTCACATTTGTAGGTGGATCATCAGTGTTAGAGCTAAAATTAGCATGTTTAAAGTGATTTTCATGCTTCCAGGGGCTCGGGAAGTTAATTAAATACCATTTGGAGGCATTTAATGTTCGAGCAAAAACGGCTGATTTTCGACAAAAGAGATAACACCCCCCCATTACGTCATGCTTCAGAAATGTGGAAAATGGTCCGTTTTCAAATGTTTTATTTTTGAACGTCAGTTCACATTTGTAGGTGGATCATCAGTGTTAGAGCTAAAATTAGCATGTTTAAAGTGATTTTCATGCTTCCAGGGGTCGGGAAGTTAATTAAATACCATTTGGAGGCATTTAATGTTCGAGCAAAAACGGCTGATTTTCGACAAAAGAGATAACACCCCCCCATTACGTCATGCTTCAGAAATGTGGAAAATGGTCCTTTTTCAAATGTTTTATTTTTGAACGTCAGTTCACATTTGTAGGTGGATCATCAGTGTTAGAGCTAAAATTAGCATGTTTAAAGTGATTTTCATGCTTCCAGGGGTCGGGAAGTTAATTAAATACCATTTGGAGGCATTTAATGTTCGAGCAAAAACGGCTGATTTTCGACAAAAGAGATAACACCCCCCCATTACGTCATGCTTCAGAAATGTGGAAAATGGTCCGTTTTCAAATGTTTTATTTTTGAACGTCAGTTCACATTTGTAGGTGGATCATCAGTGTTAGAGCTAAAATTAGCATGTTTAAAGTGATTTTCATGCTTCCAGGGGCTCGGGAAGTTAATTAAATACCATTTGGAGGCATTTAATGTTCGAGCAAAAACGGCTGATTTTCGACAAAAGAGATAACACCCCCCCATTACGTCATGCTTCAGAAATGTGGAAAATGGTCCGTTTTCAAATGTTTTATTTTTGAACGTCAGTTCACATTTGTAGGTGGATCATCAGTGTTAGAGCTAAAATTAGCATGTTTAAAGTGATTTTCATGCTTCCAGGGGCTCGGGAAGTTAATTAAATACCATTTGGAGGCATTTAATGTTCGAGCAAAAACGGCTGATTTTCGACAAAAGAGATAACACCCCCCCATTACGTCATGCTTCAGAAATGTGGAAAATGGTCCGTTTTCAAATGTTTTATTTTTGAACGTCAGTTCACATTTGTAGGTGGATCATCAGTGTTAGAGCTAAAATTAGCATGTTTAAAGTGATTTTCATGCTTCCAGGGGCTCGGGAAGTTAATTAAATACCATTTGGAGGCATTTAATGTTCGAGCAAAAACGGCTGATTTTCGACAAAAGAGATAACACCCCCCCATTACGTCATGCTTCAGAAATGTGGAAAATGGTCCATTTTCAAATGTTTTATTTTTGAACGTCAGTTCACATTTGTAGGTGGATCATCAGTGTTAGAGCTAAAATTAGCATGTTTAAAGTGATTTTCATGCTTCCAGGGGCTCGGGAAGTGAAATAAATACCATTTGGAGGCATTTAATGTTCGAGCAAAAACGGCTGATTTTCGACAAAAGAAATAACACCCCCCCATTACGTCATGCTTCAGAAATGTGGAAAATGGTCCGTTTTCAAATGTTTTATTTTTGAACGTCAGTTCACATTTGTAGGTGGATCATCAGTGTTAGAGCTAAAATTAGCATGTTTAAAGTGATTTTCATGCTTCCAGGGGCCCAAAACACAAGATTTATGGAATGGTTAAAAGTGCATGAAAATGGCCAATTTACTCACTCTGAGTTCTCAAAAAGGGTTTCTTCACCCCGGGAAGTTAATTAAATACCATTTGGAGGCATTTAATGTTCGAGCAAAAACAGCTGATTTTCGACAAAAGAGATAACACCCCCCCATTACGTCATGCTTCAGAAATGTGGAAAATGGTCCGTTTTCAAATGTTTTATTTTTGAACGTCAGTTCACATTTGTAGGTGGATCATCAGTGTTAGAGCTAAAATTAGCATGTTTAAAGTGATTTTCATGCTTCCAGGGGCTCGGGAAGTTAATTAAATACCATTTGGAGGCATTTAATGTTCGAGCAAAAACGGCTGATTTTCGACAAAAGAGATAACACCCCCCCATTACGTCATGCTTCAGAAATGTGGAAAATGGTCCGTTTTCAAATGTTTTATTTTTGAACGTCAGTTCACATTTGTAGGTGGATCATCAGTGTTAGAGCTAAAATTAGCATGTTTAAAGTGATTTTCATGCTTCCAGGGGCTCGGGAAGTTAATTAAATACCATTTGGAGGCATTTAATGTTCGAGCAAAAACGGCTGATTTTCGACAAAAGAGATAACACCCCCCATTACGTCATGCTTCAGAAATGTGGAAAATGGTCCTTTTTCAAATGTTTTATTTTTGAACGTCAGTTCACATTTGTAGGTGGATCATCAGTGTTAGAGCTAAAATTAGCATGTTTAAAGTGATTTTCATGCTTCCAGGGGCTCGGGAAGTTAATTAAATACCATTTGGAGGCATTTAATGTTCGAGCAAAAACGGCTGATTTTCGACAAAAGAGATAACACCCCCCCATTACGTCATGCTTCAGAAATGTGGAAAATGGTCCGTTTTCAAATGTTTTATTTTTGAACGTGAGTTCACATTTGTAGGTGGATCATCAGTGTTAGAGCTAAAATTAGCATGTTTAAAGTGATTTTCATGCTTCCAGGGGCTCGGGAAGTTAATTAAATACCATTTGGAGGCATTTAATGTTCGAGCAAAAACGGCTGATTTTCGACAAAAGAGATAACACCCCCCCATTACGTCATGCTTCAGAAATGTGGAAAATGGTCCGTTTTCAAATGTTTTATTTTTGAACGTCAGTTCACATTTGTAGGTGGATCACCAGTGTTAGAGCCAAAATTAGCATGTTTAAAGTGATTTTCATGCTTCCAGGGGCTCGGGAAGTTAATTAAATACCATTTGGAGGCATTTAATGTTCGAGCAAAAACGGCTGATTTTCGACAAAAGAGATAACACCCCCCCATTACGTCATGCTTCAGAAATGTGGAAAATGGTCCGTTTTCAAATGTTTTATTTTTGAACGTCAGTTCACATTTGTAGGTGGATCATCAGTGTTAGAGCTAAAATTAGCATGTTTAAAGTGATTTTCATGCTTCCAGGGGCTCGGGATGTGAAATAAATACCATTTGGAGGCATTTAATGTTCGAGCAAAAACGGCTGATTTTCGACAAAAGAGATAACACCCCCCCATTACGTCATGCTTCAGAAATGTGGAAAATGGTCCGTTTTCAAATGTTTTATTTTTGAACGTCAGTTCACATTTGTAGGTGGATCATCAGTGTTAGAGCTAAAATTAGCATGTTTAAAGTGATTTTCATGCTTCCAGGGGCTCGGGAAGTGAAATAAATACCATTTGGAGGCATTTAATGTTCGAGCAAAAACGGCAGATTTTCGACAAAAGAGATAACACCCCCCCATTACGTCATGCTACAGAAATGTGGAAAATGGTCCGTTTTCAAATGTTTTATTTTTGAACGTCAGTTCACATTTGTAGGTGGATCATCAGTGTTAGAGCTAAAATTAGCATGTTTAAAGTGATTTTCATGCTTCCAGGGGCTCGGGAAGTTAATTAAATACCATTTGGAGGAATTTAATGTTCGAGCAAAAACGGCTGATTTTCGACAAAAGAGATAACACCCCCCCATTACGTCATGCTTCAGAAATGTGGAAAATGGTCCGTTTTCAAATGTTTTATTTTTGAACGTCAGTTCACATTTGTAGGTGGATCATCAGTGTTAGAGCCAAAATTAGCATGTTTAAAGTGATTTTCATGCTTCCAGGGGCTCGGGAAGTGAAATAAATACCATTTGGAGGCATTTAATGTTCGAGCAAAAACGGCTGATTTTCGACAAAAGAGATAACACCCCCCCATTACGTCATGCTTCAGAAATGTGGAAAATGGTCCGTTTTCAAATGTTTTATTTTTGAACGTCAGTTCACATTTGTAGGTGGATCATCAGTGTTAGAGCTAAAATTAGCATGTTTAAAGTGATTTTCATGCTTCCAGGGGCCCAAAACACAAGATTTATCGAATGGTTAAAAGTGCATGAAAATGGCCAATTTACTCACTCTGAGTTCTCAAAAAGGGTTTCTTCACCCCGGGAAGTTAATTAAATACCATTTGGAGGCATTTAATGTTCGAGCAAAAACGGCTGATTTTCGACAAAAGAGATAACACCCCCCCATTACGTCATGCTTCAGAAATGTGGAAAATGGTCCGTTTTCAAATGTTTTATTTTTGAACGTCAGTTCACATTTGTAGGTGGATCATCAGTGTAGAGCTAAAATTAGCATGTTTAAAGTGATTTTCATGCTTCCAGGGGCTCGGGAAGTGAAATAAATACCATTTGGAGGCATTTAATGTTCGAGCAAAAACGGCAGATTTTCGACAAAAGAGATAACACCCCCCCATTACGTCATGCTACAGAAATGTGGAAAATGGTCCGTTTTCAAATGTTTTATTTTTGAACGTCAGTTCACATTTGTAGGTGGATCATCAGTGTTAGAGCTAAAATTAGCATGTTTAAAGTGATTTTCATGCTTCCAGGGGCTCGGGAAGTGAAATAAATACCATTTGGAGGCATTTAATGTTCGAGCAAAAACGGCTGATTTTCGACAAAAGAAATAACACCCCCCCATTACGTCATGCTTCAGAAATGTGGAAAATGGTCCGTTTTCAAATGTTTTATTTTTGAACGTCAGTTCACATTTGTAGGTGGATCATCAGTGTTAGAGCTAAAATTAGCATGTTTAAAGTGATTTTCATGCTTCCAGGGGCCCAAAACATAAGATTTATGGAATGGTTAAAAGTGCATGAAAATGGCCAATTTACTCACTCTGAGTTCTCAAAAAGGGTTTCTTCACCCCGGGAAGTTAATTAAATACCATTTGGAGGCATTTAATGTTCGAGCAAAAACGGCTGATTTTCGACAAAAGAGATAACACCCCCCCATTACGTCATGCTTCAGAAATGTGGAAAATGGTCCGTTTTCAAATGTTTTATTTTTGAACGTCAGTTCACATTTGTAGGTGGATCATCAGTGTTAGAGCTAAAATTAGCATGTTTAAAGTGATTTTCATGCTTCCAGGGGCTCGGGAAGGTAATTAAATACCATTTGGAGGCATTTAATGTTCGAGCAAAAACGGCTGATTTTCGACAAAAGAGATAACACCCCCCCATTACGTCATGCTTCAGAAATGTGGAAAATGGTCCGTTTTCAAATGTTTTATTTTTGAATGTCAGTTCACATTTGTAGGTGGATCATCAGTGTTAGAGCTAAAATTAGCATGTTTAAAGTGATTTTCATGCTTCCAGGGGCTCGGGAAGTTAATTAAATACCATTTGGAGGCATTTAATGTTCCAGCAAAAACGGCTGATTTTCGACAAAAGAGATAACACCCCCCCATTACGTCATGCTTCAGAAATGTGGAAAATGGTCCTTTTTCAAATGTTTTATTTTTGAACGTCAGTTCACATTTGTAGGTGGATCATCAGTGTTAGAGCTAAAATTAGCATGTTTAAAGTGATTTTCATGCTTCCAGGGGCTCGGGAAGTTAATTAAATACCATTTGGAGGCATTTAATGTTCGAGCAAAAACGGCTGATTTTCGACAAAAGAGATAACACCCCCCCATTACGTCATGCTTCAGAAATGTGGAAAATGGTCCGTTTTCAAATGTTTTATTTTTGAACGTCAGTTCACATTTGTAGGTGGATCATCAGTGTTAGAGCTAAAATTAGCATGTTTAAAGTGATTTTCATGCTTCCAGGGGCTCGGGAAGTGAAATAAATACCATTTGGAGGCATTTAATGTTCGAGCAAAAACGGCAGATTTTCGACAAAAGAGATAACACCCCCCCATTACGTCATGCTACAGAAATGTGGAAAATGGTCCGTTTTCAAATGTTTTATTTTTGAACGTCAGTTCACATTTGTAGGTGGATCATCAGTGTTAGAGCTAAAATTAGCATGTTTAAAGTGATTTTCATGCTTCCAGGGGCTCGGGAAGTTAATTAAATACCATTTGGAGGAATTTAATGTTCGAGCAAAAACGGCTGATTTTCGACAAAAGAGATAACACCCCCCCATTACGTCATGCTTCAGAAATGTGGAAAATGGTCCGTTTTCAAATGTTTTATTTTTGAACGTCAGTTCACATTTGTAGGTGGATCATCAGTGTTAGAGCCAAAATTAGCATGTTTAAAGTGATTTTCATGCTTCCAGGGGCTCGGGAAGTGAAATAAATACCATTTGGAGGCATTTAATGTTCGAGCAAAAACGGCTGATTTTCGACAAAAGAGATAACACCCCCCCATTACGTCATGCTTCAGAAATGTGGAAAATGGTCCGTTTTCAAATGTTTTATTTTTGAACGTCAGTTCACATTTGTAGGTGGATCATCAGTGTTAGAGCTAAAATTAGCATGTTTAAAGTGATTTTCATGCTTCCAGGGGCCCAAAACACAAGATTTATCGAATGGTTAAAAGTGCATGAAAATGGCCAATTTACTCACTCTGAGTTCTCAAAAAGGGTTTCTTCACCCCGGGAAGTTAATTAAATACCATTTGGAGGCATTTAATGTTCAAGCAAAAACGGCTGATTTTCGACAAAAGAGATAACACCCCCCCATTACGTCATGCTTCAGAAATGTGGAAAATGGTCCGTTTTCAAATGTTTTATTTTTGAACGTCAGTTCACATTTGTAGGTGGATCATCAGTGTAGAGCTAAAATTAGCATGTTTAAAGTGATTTTCATGCTTCCAGGGGCTCGGGAAGTGAAATAAATACCATTTGGAGGCATTTAATGTTCGAGCAAAAACGGCAGATTTTCGACAAAAGAGATAACACCCCCCCATTACGTCATGCTACAGAAATGTGGAAAATGGTCCGTTTTCAAATGTTTTATTTTTGAACGTCAGTTCACATTTGTAGGTGGATCATCAGTGTTAGAGCTAAAATTAGCATGTTTAAAGTGATTTTCATGCTTCCAGGGGCTCGGGAAGTGAAATAAATACCATTTGGAGGCATTTAATGTTCGAGCAAAAACGGCTGATTTTCGACAAAAGAAATAACACCCCCCCATTACGTCATGCTTCAGAAATGTGGAAAATGGTCCGTTTTCAAATGTTTTATTTTTGAACGTCAGTTCACATTTGTAGGTGGATCATCAGTGTTAGAGCTAAAATTAGCATGTTTAAAGTGATTTTCATGCTTCCAGGGGCCCAAAACATAAGATTTATGGAATGGTTAAAAGTGCATGAAAATGGCCAATTTACTCACTCTGAGTTCTCAAAAAGGGTTTCTTCACCCCGGGAAGTTAATTAAATACCATTTGGAGGCATTTAATGTTCGAGCAAAAACGGCTGATTTTCGACAAAAGAGATAACACCCCCCCATTACGTCATGCTTCAGAAATGTGGAAAATGGTCCGTTTTCAAATGTTTTATTTTTGAACGTCAGTTCACATTTGTAGGTGGATCATCAGTGTTAGAGCTAAAATTAGCATGTTTAAAGTGATTTTCATGCTTCCAGGGGCTCGGGAAGTTAATTAAATACCATTTGGAGGCATTTAATGTTCGAGCAAAAACGGCTGATTTTCGACAAAAGAGATAACACCCCCCCATTACGTCATGCTTCAGAAATGTGGAAAATGGTCCGTTTTCAAATGTTTTATTTTTGAACGTCAGTTCACATTTGTAGGTGGATCATCAGTGTTAGAGCTAAAATTAGCATGTTTAAAGTGATTTTCATGCTTCCAGGGGCTCGGGAAGTTAATTAAATACCATTTGGAGGCATTTAATGTTCGAGCAAAAACGGCTGATTTTCGACAAAAGAGATAACACCCCCCCATTACGTCATGCTTCAGAAATGTGGAAAATGGTCCTTTTTCAAATGTTTTATTTTTGAACGTCAGTTCACATTTGTAGGTGGATCATCAGTGTTAGAGCTAAAATTAGCATGTTTAAAGTGATTTTCATGCTTCCAGGGGTCGGGAAGTTAATTAAATACCATTTGGAGGCATTTAATGTTCGAGCAAAAACGGCTGATTTTCGACAAAAGAGATAACACCCCCCCATTACGTCATGCTTCAGAAATGTGGAAAATGGTCCGTTTTCAAATGTTTTATTTTTGAACGTCAGTTCACATTTGTAGGTGGATCATCAGTGTTAGAGCTAAAATTAGCATGTTTAAAGTGATTTTCATGCTTCCAGGGGCTCGGGAAGTTAATTAAATACCATTTGGAGGCATTTAATGTTCGAGCAAAAACGGCTGATTTTCGACAAAAGAGATAACACCCCCCCATTACGTCATGCTTCAGAAATGTGGAAAATGGTCCATTTTCAAATGTTTTATTTTTGAACGTCAGTTCACATTTGTAGGTGGATCATCAGTGTTAGAGCTAAAATTAGCATGTTTAAAGTGATTTTCATGCTTCCAGGGGCTCGGGAAGTGAAATAAATACCATTTGGAGGCATTTAATGTTCGAGCAAAAACGGCTGATTTTCGACAAAAGAAATAACACCCCCCCATTACGTCATGCTTCAGAAATGTGGAAAATGGTCCGTTTTCAAATGTTTTATTTTTGAACGTCAGTTCACATTTGTAGGTGGATCATCAGTGTTAGAGCTAAAATTAGCATGTTTAAAGTGATTTTCATGCTTCCAGGGGCCCAAAACACAAGATTTATGGAATGGTTAAAAGTGCATGAAAATGGCCAATTTACTCACTCTGAGTTCTCAAAAAGGGTTTCTTCACCCCGGGAAGTTAATTAAATACCATTTGGAGGCATTTAATGTTCGAGCAAAAACAGCTGATTTTCGACAAAAGAGATAACACCCCCCCATTACGTCATGCTTCAGAAATGTGGAAAATGGTCCGTTTTCAAATGTTTTATTTTTGAACGTCAGTTCACATTTGTAGGTGGATCATCAGTGTTAGAGCTAAAATTAGCATGTTTAAAGTGATTTTCATGCTTCCAGGGGCTCGGGAAGTTAATTAAATACCATTTGGAGGCATTTAATGTTCGAGCAAAAACGGCTGATTTTCGACAAAAGAGATAACACCCCCCCATTACGTCATGCTTCAGAAATGTGGAAAATGGTCCGTTTTCAAATGTTTTATTTTTGAACGTCAGTTCACATTTGTAGGTGGATCATCAGTGTTAGAGCTAAAATTAGCATGTTTAAAGTGATTTTCATGCTTCCAGGGGCTCGGGAAGTTAATTAAATACCATTTGGAGGCATTTAATGTTTGAGCAAAAACGGCTGATTTTCGACAAAAGAGATAACACCCCCCCATTACGTCATGCTTCAGAAATGTGGAAAATGGTCCTTTTTCAAATGTTTTATTTTTGAACGTCAGTTCACATTTGTAGGTGGATCATCAGTGTTAGAGCTAAAATTAGCATGTTTAAAGTGATTTTCATGCTTCCAGGGGCTCGGGAAGTTAATTAAATACCATTTGGAGGCATTTAATGTTCGAGCAAAAACGGCTGATTTTCGACAAAAGAGATAACACCCCCCCATTACGTCATGCTTCAGAAATGTGGAAAATGGTCCGTTTTCAAATGTTTTATTTTTGAACGTGAGTTCACATTTGTAGGTGGATCATCAGTGTTAGAGCTAAAATTAGCATGTTTAAAGTGATTTTCATGCTTCCAGGGGCTCGGGAAGTTAATTAAATACCATTTGGAGGCATTTAATGTTCGAGCAAAAACGGCTGATTTTCGACAAAAGAGATAACACCCCCCCATTACGTCATGCTTCAGAAATGTGGAAAATGGTCCGTTTTCAAATGTTTTATTTTTGAACGTCAGTTCACATTTGTAGGTGGATCACCAGTGTTAGAGCCAAAATTAGCATGTTTAAAGTGATTTTCATGCTTCCAGGGGCTCGGGAAGTTAATTAAATACCATTTGGAGGCATTTAATGTTCGAGCAAAAACGGCTGATTTTCGACAAAAGAGATAACACCCCCCCATTACGTCATGCTTCAGAAATGTGGAAAATGGTCCGTTTTCAAATGTTTTATTTTTGAACGTCAGTTCACATTTGTAGGTGGATCATCAGTGTTAGAGCTAAAATTAGCATGTTTAAAGTGATTTTCATGCTTCCAGGGGCTCGGGAAGTGAAATAAATACCATTTGGAGGCATTTAATGTTCGAGCAAAAACGGCTGATTTTCGACAAAAGAGATAACACCCCCCCATTACGTCATGCTTCAGAAATGTGGAAAATGGTCCGTTTTCAAATGTTTTATTTTTGAACGTCAGTTCACATTTGTAGGTGGATCATCAGTGTTAGAGCTAAAATTAGCATGTTTAAAGTGATTTTCATGCTTCCAGGGGCTCGGGAAGTTAATTATATACCATTTGGAGGCATTTAATGTTCGAGCAAAAACGGCTGATTTTCGACAAAAGAGATAACACCCCCCCATTACGTCATGCTTCAGAAATGTGGAAAATGGTCCGTTTTCAAATGTTTTATTTTTGAACGTCAGTTCACATTTGTAGGTGGATCATCAGTGTTAGAGCTAAAATTAGCATGTTTAAAGTGATTTTCATGCTTCCAGGGGCTCGGGAAGTGAAATAAATACCATTTGGAGGCATTTAATGTTCGAGCAAAAACGGCTGATTTTCGACAAAAGAGATAACACCCCCCCATTACGTCATGCTTCAGAAATGTGGAAAATGGTCCGTTTTCAAAGGTTTTATTTTTGAACTTCAGTTCACATTTGTAGGTGGATCATCAGTGTTAGAGCTAAAATTAGCATGTTTAAAGTGATTTTCATGCTTCCAGGGGCTCGGGAAGTTAATTAAATACCATTTGGAGGCATTTAATGTTCGAGCAAAAACGACTGATTTTCGACAAAAGAGATAACACCCCCCCATTACGTCATGCTTCAGAAATGTGGAAAATGGTCCGTTTTCAAATGTTTTCTTTTTTAACGTCAGTTCACATTTGTAGGTGGATCATCAGTGTTAGAGCTAAAATTAGCATGTTTAAAGTGATTTTCATGCTTCCAGGGGCCCTAAACACAAGATTTATGGAATGGTTAAAAGTGCATGAAAATGGCCAATTTACTCACTCTGAGTTCTCAAAAAGGGTTTCTTCACCCCGGGAAGTTAATTAAATACCATTTGGAGGCATTTAATGTTCGAGCAAAAACGGCTGATTTTCGACAAAAGAGATAACACCCCCCCATTACGTCATGCTTCAGAAATGTGGAAAATGGTCCGTTTTCAAATGTTTTATTTTTGAACGTCAGTTCACATTTGTAGGTGGATCATCAGTGTTAGAGCTAAAATTAGCATGTTTAAAGTGATTTTCATGCTTCCAGGGGCTCGGGAAGTGAAATAAATACCATTTGGAGGCATTTAATGTTCGAGCAAAAACGGCTGATTTTCGACAAAAGAGATAACACCCCCCCATTACGTCATGCTTCAGAAATGTGGAAAATGGTCCGTTTTCAAAGGTTTTATTTTTGAACGTCAGTTCACATTTGTAGGTGGATCATCAGTGTTAGAGCTAAAATTAGCATGTTTAAAGTGATTTTCATGCTTCCAGGGGCTCGGGAAGTTAATTAAATACCATTTGGAGGCATTTAATGTTCGAGCAAAAACGGCTGATTTTCGACAAAAGAGATAACACCCCCCCATTACGTCATGCTTCAGAAATGTGGAAAATGGTCCTTTTTCAAATGTTTTATTTTTGAACGTCAGTTCACATTTGTAGGTGGATCATCAGTGTTAGAGCTAAAATTAGCATGTTTAAAGTGATTTTCATGCTTCCAGGGGCTCGGGAAGTTAATTAAATACCATTTGGAGGCATTTAATGTTCGAGCAAAAACGGCTGATTTTCGACAAAAGAGATAACACCCCCCCATTACGTCATGCTTCAGAAATGTGGAAAATGGTCCGTTTTCAAATGTTTTATTTTTGAACGTCAGTTCACATTTGTAGGTGGATCATCAGTGTTAGAGCTGAAATTAGCATGTTTAAAGTGATTTTCATGCTTCCAAGGGCTCGGGAAGTTAATTAAATACCATTTGGAGGCATTTAATGTTCGAGCAAAAACGGCAGATTTTCGACAAAAGAGATAACACCCCCCCATTACGTCATGCTACAGAAATGTGGAAAATGGTCCGTTTTCAAATGTTTTATTTTTGAACGTCAGTTCACATTTGTAGGTGGATCATCAGTGTTAGAGATAAAATTAGCATGTTTAAAGTGATTTTCATGCTTCCAGGGGCTCGGGAAGTGAAATAAATACCATTTGGAGGCATTTAATGTTCAAGCAAAAACGGCTGATTTTCGACAAAAGAGATAACACCCCCCCATTACGTCATGCTTCAGAAATGTGGAAAATGGTCCGTTTTCAAATGTTTTATTTTTGAACGTCAGTTCACATTTGTAGGTGGATCATCAGTGTTAGAGCTAAAATTAGCATGTTTAAAGTGATTTTCATGCTTCCAGGGGCCCAAAACACAAGATTTATGGAATGGTTAAAAGTGCATGAAAATGGCCAATTTACTCACTCTGAGTTCTCAAAAAGGGTTTCTTCACCCCGGGAAGTTAATTAAATACCATTTGGAGGCATTTAATGTTCGAGCAAAAACGGCTGATTTTCGACAAAAGAGATAACACCCCCCCATTACGTCATGCTTCAGAAATGTGGAAAATGGTCCGTTTTCAAATGTTTTATTTTTGACCGTCAGTTCACATTTGTAGGTGGATCATCAGTGTTAGAGCTAAAATTAGCATGTTTAAAGTGATTTTCATGCTTCCAGGGGCTCGGGAAGTTAATGAAATACCATTTGGAGGCCTTTAATGTTCGAGCAAAAACGGCTGATTTTCGACAAAAGAGATAACACCCCCCCATTACGTCATGCTTCAGAAATGTGGAAAATGGTCCGTTTTCAAATGTTTTATTTTTGAACGTCAGTTCACATTTGTAGGTGGATCATCAGTGTTAGAGCTAAAATTAGCATGTTTAAAGTGATTTTCATGCTTCCAGGGGCTCGGGAAGTTAATTAAATACCATTTGGAGGCATTTAATGTTCGAGCAAAAACGGCTGATTTTCGACAAAAGAGATAACACCCCCCCATTACGTCATGCTTCAGAAATGTGGAAAATGGTCCGTTTTCAAATGTTTTATTTTTGAACGTCAGTTCACATTTGTAGGTGGATCATCAGTGTTAGAGCTAAAATTAGCATGTTTAAAGTGATTTTCATGCTTCCAGGGGCTCGGGAAGTTAATTAAATACCATTTGGAGGCATTTAATGTTCGAGCAAAAACGGCTGATTTTCGACAAAAGAGATAACACCCCCCCATTACGTCATGCTTCAGAAATGTGGAAAATGGTCCGTTTTCAAATGTTTTATTTTTGAACGTCAGTTCACATTTGTAGGTGGATCATCAGTGTTAGAGCTAAAATTAGCATGTTTAAAGTGATTTTCATGCTTCCAGGGGCTCGGGAAGTTAATTAAATACCATTTGGAGGCATTTAATGTTCGAGCAAAAACGGCTGATTTTCGACAAAAGAGATAACACCCCCCCATTACGTCATGCTTCAGAAATGTGGAAAATGGTCCGTTTTCAAATGTTTTATTTTTGAACGTCAGTTCACATTTGTAGGTGGATCATCAGTGTTAGAGCTAAAATTAGCATGTTTAAAGTGATTTTCATGCTTCCAGGGGCTCGGGAAGTGAAATAAATACCATTTGAAGGCATTTAATGTTCGAGCAAAAACGGCTGATTTTCGACAAAAGAGATAACACCCGCCCATTACGTCATGCTTCAGAAATGTGGGAAATGGTCCGTTTTCAAAGGTTTTATTTTTGAACGTCAGTTCACATTTGTAGGTGGATCATCAGTGTTAGAGCTAAAATTAGCATGTTTAAAGTGATTTTCATGCTTCCAGGGGCTCGGGAAGTTAATTAAATACCATTTGGAGGCATTTAATGTTCGAGCAAAAACGGCAGATTTTCGACAAAAGAGATAACACCCCCCCATTACGTCATGCTTCAGAAATGTGGAAAATGGTCCGTTTTCAAATGTTTTATTTTTGAACGTCAGTTCACATTTGTAGGTGGATCATCAGTGTTAGAGCTAAAATTAGCATGTTTAAAGTGATTTTCATGCTTCCAGGGGCTCGGGAAGTTAATTAAATACCATTTGGAGGCATTTAATGTTCGAGCAAAAACGGCTGATTTTCGACAAAAGAGATAACACTACCCCATTACGTCATGCTTCAGAAATGTGGAAAATGGTCCTTTTTCAAATGTTTTATTTTTGAACGTCAGTTCACATTTGTAGGTGGATCATCAGTGTTAGAGCTAAAATTAGCATGTTTAAAGTGATTTTCATGCTTCCAGGGGCTCGGGAAGTTAATTAAATACCATTTGGAGGCATTTAATGATCGAGCAAAAACGGCTGATTTTCGACAAAAGAGATAACACCCCCCCATTACGTCATGCTTCAGAAATGTGGAAAATGGTCCGTTTTCAAATGTTTTATTTTTGAACGTCAGTTCACATTTGTAGGTGGATCATCAGTGTTAGAGCTGAAATTAGCATGTTTAAAGTGATTTTCATGCTTCCAGGGGCTCGGGAAGTTAATTAAATACCATTTGGAGGCATTTAATGTTCTAGCAAAAACGGCTGATTTTCGACAAAAGAGATAACACCCCCCCATTACGTCATGCTTCAGAAATGTGGAAAATGGTCCGTTTTCAAATGTTTTATTTTTGAACGTCAGTTCACATTTGTAGGTGGATCATCAGTGTTAGAGCTAAAATTAGCATGTTTAAAGTGATTTTCATGCTTCCAGGGGCTCGGGAAGTGAAATAAATACCATTTGGAGGGATTTAATGTTCGAGCAAAAACAGCAGATTTTCGACAAAAGAGATAACACCCCCCCATTACGTCATGCTACAGAAATGTGGAAAATGGTCCGTTTTCAAATGTTTTATTTTTGAACGTCAGTTCACATTTGTAGGTGGATCATCAGTGTTAGAGCTAAAATTAGCATGTTTAAAGTGATTTTCATGCTTCCAGGGGCTCGGGAAGTGAAATAAATACCATTTGAAGGCATTTAATGTTCGAGCAAAAACGGCTGATTTTCGACAAAAGAGATAACACCCGCCCATTACGTCATGCTTCAGAAATGTGGGAAATGGTCCGTTTTCAAAGGTTTTATTTTTGAACGTCAGTTCACATTTGTAGGTGGATCATCAGTGTTAGAGCTAAAATTAGCATGTTTAAAGTGATTTTCATGCTTCCAGGGGCTCGGGAAGTTAATTAAATACCATTTGGAGGCATTTAATGTTCGAGCAAAAACGGCAGATTTTCGACAAAAGAGATAACACCCCCCCATTACGTCATGCTTCAGAAATGTGGAAAATGGTCCGTTTTCAAATGTTTTATTTTTGAACGTCAGTTCACATTTGTAGGTGGATCATCAGTGTTAGAGCTAAAATTAGCATGTTTAAAGTGATTTTCATGCTTCCAGGGGCTCGGGAAGTTAATTAAATACCATTTGGAGGCATTTAATGTTCGAGCAAAAACGGCTGATTTTCGACAAAAGAGATAACACTACCCCATTACGTCATGCTTCAGAAATGTGGAAAATGGTCCTTTTTCAAATGTTTTATTTTTGAACGTCAGTTCACATTTGTAGGTGGATCATCAGTGTTAGAGCTAAAATTAGCATGTTTAAAGTGATTTTCATGCTTCCAGGGGCTCGGGAAGTTAATTAAATACCATTTGGAGGCATTTAATGATCGAGCAAAAACGGCTGATTTTCGACAAAAGAGATAACACCCCCCCATTACGTCATGCTTCAGAAATGTGGAAAATGGTCCGTTTTCAAATGTTTTATTTTTGAACGTCAGTTCACATTTGTAGGTGGATCATCAGTGTTAGAGCTGAAATTAGCATGTTTAAAGTGATTTTCATGCTTCCAGGGGCTCGGGAAGTTAATTAAATACCATTTGGAGGCATTTAATGTTCTAGCAAAAACGGCTGATTTTCGACAAAAGAGATAACACCCCCCCATTACGTCATGCTTCAGAAATGTGGAAAATGGTCCGTTTTCAAATGTTTTATTTTTGAACGTCAGTTCACATTTGTAGGTGGATCATCAGTGTTAGAGCTAAAATTAGCATGTTTAAAGTGATTTTCATGCTTCCAGGGGCTCGGGAAGTGAAATAAATACCATTTGGAGGGATTTAATGTTCGAGCAAAAACAGCAGATTTTCGACAAAAGAGATAACACCCCCCCATTACGTCATGCTACAGAAATGTGGAAAATGGTCCGTTTTCAAATGTTTTATTTTTGAACGTCAGTTCACATTTGTAGGTGGATCATCAGTGTTAGAGCTAAAATTAGCATGTTTAAAGTGATTTTCATGCTTCCAGGGGCTCGGGAAGTGAAATAAATACCATTTGGAGGCATTTAATGTTCGAGCAAAAACGGCTGATTTTCGACAAAAGAGATAACACCCCCCCATTACGTCATGCTTCAGAAATGTGGAAAATGGTCCGTTTTCAAATGTTTTATTTTTGAACGTCAGTTCACATTTGTAGGTGGATCATCAGTGTTAGAGCTAAAATTAGCATGTTTAAAGTGATTTTCATGCTTCCAGGGGCCCAAAACACAAGATTTATGGAATGGTTAAAAGTGCATGAAAATGGCCAATTTACTCACTCTGAGTTCTCAAAAAGGGTTTCTTCACCCCGGGAAGTTAATTAAATACCATTTGGAGGCATTTAATGTTCGAGCAAAAACGGCTGATTTTCGACAAAAGAGATAACACCCCCCCATTACGTCATGCTTCAGAAATGTGGAAAATGGTCCGTTTTCAAATGTTTTATTTTTGAACGTCAGTTCACATTTGTAGGTGGATCATCAGTGTTAGAGCTAAAATTAGCATGTTTAAAGTGATTTTCATGCTTCCAGGGGCTCGGGAAGTTAATTAAATACCATTTGGAGGCATTTAATGTTCGAGCAAAAACGGCTGATTTTCGACAAAAGAGATAACACCCCCCATTACGTGATGCTTCAGAAATGTGGAAAATGGTCCGTTTTCAAATGTTTTATTTTTGAACGTCAGTTCACATTTGTAGGTGGATCATCAGTGTTAGAGCTAAAATTAGCATGTTTAAAGTGATTTTCATGCTTCCAGGGGCTCGGGAAGTTAATTAAATACCATTTGGAGGCATTTAATGTTCGAGCAAAAACGGCTGATTTTCGACAAAAGAGATAACACCTCCCCATTACGTCATGCTTCAGAAATGTGGAAAATGGTCCTTTTTCAAATGTTTTATTTTTGAACGTCAGTTCACATTTGTAGGTGGATCATCAGTGTTAGAGCTAAAATTAGCATGTTTAAAGTGATTTTCATGCTTCCAGGGGCCCAAAACACAAGATTTATGGAATGGTTAAAAGTGCATGAAAATGGCCAATTTACTCACTCTGAGTTCTCAAAAAGGGTTTCTTCACCCCGGGAAGTTAATTAAATACCATTTGGAGGCATTTAATGTTCGAGCAAAAACGGCTGATTTTCGACAAAAGAGATAACACCCCCCCATTACGTCATGCTTCAGAAATGTGGAAAATGGTCCGTTTTCAAATGTTTTATTTTTTAACGTCAGTTCACATTTGTAGGTGGATCATCAGAGATAGAGCTAAAATTAGCATGTTTAAAGTGATTTTCATGCTTCCAGGGGCCCTAAACACAAGATTTATGGAATGGTTAAAAGTGCATGAAAATGGCCAATTTACTCACTCTGAGTTCTCAAAAAGGGTTTCTTCACCCCGGGAAGTTAATTAAATACCATTTGGAGGCATTTAATGTTCGAGCAAAAACGGCTGATTTTCGACAAAAGAGATAACACCCCCCCATTACGTCATGCTTCAGAAATGTGGAAAATGGTCCGTTTTCAAATGTTTTATTTTTGAACGTCAGTTCACATTTGTAGGTGGATCATCAGTGTTAGAGCTAAAATTAGCATGTTTAAAGTGATTTTCATGCTTCCAGGGGCTCGGGAAGTTAATTAAATACCATTTGGAGGCATTTAATGTTCGAGCAAAAACGGCTGATTTTCGACAAAAGAGATAACACCCCCCCATTACGTCATGCTTCAGAAATGTGGAAAATGGTCCGTTTTCAAATGTTTTATTTTTGAACGTCAGTTCACATTTGTAGGTGGATCATCAGTGTTAGAGCTAAAATTAGCATGTTTAAAGTGATTTTCATGCTTCCAGGGGCTCGGGAAGTTAATTAAATACCATTTGGAGGCATTTAATGTTCGAGCAAAAACGGCTGATTTTCGACAAAAGAGATAACACCCCCCCATTACGTCATGCTTCAGAAATGTGGAAAATGGTCCGTTTTCAAATGTTTTATTTTTGAACGTCAGTTCACATTTGTAGGTGGATCATCAGTGTTAGAGCTAAAATTAGCATGTTTAAAGTGATTTTCATGCTTCCAGGGGCTCGGGAAGTGAAATAAATACCATTTGGAGGCATTTAATGTTCGAGCAAAAACGGCTGATTTTCGACAAAAGAGATAACACCCCCCCATTACGTCATGCTTCAGAAATGTGGAAAATGGTCCGTTTTCAAATGTTTTATTTTTGAACGTCAGTTCACATTTGTAGGTGGATCATCAGTGTTAGAGCTAAAATTAGCATGTTTAAAGTGATTTTCATGCTTCCAGGGGCTCGGGAAGTTAATTAAATACCATTTGGAGGCATTTAATGTTCGAGCAAAAACGGCTGATTTTCGACAAAAGAGATAACACCCCCCCATTACGTCATGCTTCAGAAATGTGGAAAATGGTCCATTTTCAAATGTTTTATTTTTGAACGTCAGTTCACATTTGTAGGTGGATCATCAGTGTTAGAGCTAAAATTAGCATGTTTAAAGTGATTTTCATGCTTCCAGGGGCTCGGGAAGTTAATTAAATACCATTTTGAGGCATTTAATGTTCGAGCAAAAACGGCTGATTTTCGACAAAAGAGATAACACCCCCCCATTACGTCATGCTTCAGAAATGTGGAAAATGGTCCTTTTTCAAATGTTTTATTTTTGAACGTCAGTTCACATTTGTAGGTGGATCATCAGTGTTAGAGCTAAAATTAGCATGTTTAAAGTGATTTTCATGCTTCCAGGGGCTCGGGAAGTTAATTAAATACCATTTGGAGGCATTTAATGTTCGAGCAAAAACGGCTGATTTTCGACAAAAGAGATAACACCCCCCCATTACGTCATGCTTCAGAAATGTGGAAAATGGTCCGTTTTCAAATGTTTTATTTTTGAACGTGAGTTCACATTTGTAGGTGGATCATCAGTGTTAGAGCTAAAATTAGCATGTTTAAAGTGATTTTCATGCTTCCAGGGGCTCGGGAAGTTAATTAAATACCATTTGGAGGCATTTAATATTCGAGCAAAAACGGCTGATTTTCGACAAAAGAGATAACACCCCCCCATTACGTCATGCTTCAGAAATGTGGAAAATGGTCCGTTTTCAAATGTTTTATTTTTGAACGTCAGTTCACATTTGTAGGTGGATCACCAGTGTTAGAGCCAAAATTAGCATGTTTAAAGTGATTTTCATGCTTCCAGGGGCTCGGGAAGTTAATTAAATACCATTTGGAGGCATTTAATGTTCGAGCAAAAACGGCAGATTTTCGACAAAAGAGATAACACCCCCCCATTACGTCATGCTACAGAAATGTGGAAAATGGTCCGTTTTCAAATGTTTTATTTTTGAACGTCAGTTCACATTTGTAGGTGGATCATCAGTGTTAGAGCTAAAATTAGCATGTTTAAAGTGATTTTCATGCTTCCAGGGGCTCGGGAAGTTAATTAAATACCATTTGGAGGAATTTAATGTTCGAGCAAAAACGGCTGATTTTCGACAAAAGAGATAACACCCCCCCATTACGTCATGCTTCAGAAATGTGGAAAATGGTCCGTTTTCAAATGTTTTATTTTTGAACGTCAGTTCACATTTGTAGGTGGATCATCAGTGTTAGAGCCAAAATTAGCATGTTTAAAGTGATTTTCATGCTTCCAGGGGCTCGGGAAGTGAAATAAATACCATTTGGAGGCATTTAATGTTCGAGCAAAAACTGCTGATTTTCGACAAAAGAGATAACACCCCCCCATTACGTCATGCTTCAGAAATGTGGAAAATGGTCCGTTTTCAAATGTTTTATTTTTGAACGTCATTTCACATTTGTAGGTGGATCATCAGTGTTAGAGCTAAAATTAGCATGTTTAAAGTGATTTTCATGCTTCCAGGGGCCCAAAACACAAGATTTATCGAATGGTTAAAAGTGCATGAAAATGGCCAATTTACTCACTCTGAGTTCTCAAAAAGGGTTTCTTCACCCCGGGAAGTTAATTAAATACCATTTGGAGGCATTTAATGTTCGAGCAAAAACGGCTGATTTTCGACAAAAGAGATAACACCCCCCCATTACGTCATGCTTCAGAAATGTGGAAAATGGTCCGTTTTCAAATGTTTTATTTTTGAACGTCAGTTCACATTTGTAGGTGGATCATCAGTGTAGAGCTAAAATTAGCATGTTTAAAGTGATTTTCATGCTTCCAGGGGCTCGGGAAGTGAAATAAATACCATTTGGAGGCATTTAATGTTCGAGCAAAAACGGCAGATTTTCGACAAAAGAGATAACACCCCCCCATTACGTCATGCTACAGAAATGTGGAAAATGGTCCGTTTTCAAATGTTTTATTTTTGAACGTCAGTTCACATTTGTAGGTGGATCATCAGTGTTAGAGCTAAAATTAGCATGTTTAAAGTGATTTTCATGCTTCCAGGGGCTCGGGAAGTGAAATAAATACCATTTGGAGGCATTTAATGTTCGAGCAAAAACGGCTGATTTTCGACAAAAGAAATAACACCCCCCCATTACGTCATGCTTCAGAAATGTGGAAAATGGTCCGTTTTCAAATGTTTTATTTTTGAACGTCAGTTCACATTTGTAGGTGGATCATCAGTGTTAGAGCTAAAATTAGCATGTTTAAAGTGATTTTCATGCTTCCAGGGGCCCAAAACATAAGATTTATGGAATGGTTAAAAGTGCATGAAAATGGCCAATTTACTCACTCTGAGTTCTCAAAAAGGGTTTCTTCACCCCGGGAAGTTAATTAAATACCATTTGGAGGCATTTAATGTTCGAGCAAAAACGGCTGATTTTCGACAAAAGAGATAACACCCCCCCATTACGTCATGCTTCAGAAATGTGGAAAATGGTCTGTTTTCAAATGTTTTATTTTTGAACGTCAGTTCACATTTGTAGGTGGATCATCAGTGTTAGAGCTAAAATTAGCATGTTTAAAGGGATTTTCATGCTTCCAGGGGCTCGGGAAGTTAATTAAATACCATTTGGAGGCATTTAATGTTCGAGCAAAAACGGCTGATTTTCGACAAAAGAGATAACACCCCCCCATTACGTCATGCTTCAGAAATGTGGAAAATAATCCGTTTTCAAATGTTTTATTTTTGAACGTCAGTTCACATTTGTAGGTGGATCATCAGTGTTAGAGCTAAAATTAGCATGTTTAAAGTGATTTTCATGCTTCCAGGGGCTCGGGAAGTTAATTAAATACCATTTGGAGGCATTTAATGTTCGAGCAAAAACGGCTGATTTTCGACAAAAGAGATAACACCCCCCCATTACGTCATGCTTCAGAAATGTGGAAAATGGTCCTTTTTCAAATGTTTTATTTTTGAACGTCAGTTCACATTTGTAGGTGGATCATCAGTGTTAGAGCTAAAATTAGCATGTTTAAAGTGATTTTCATGCTTCCAGGGGTCGGGAAGTTAATTAAATACCATTTGGAGGCATTTAATGTTCGAGCAAAAACGGCTGATTTTCGACAAAAGAGATAACACCCCCCCATTACGTCATGCTTCAGAAATGTGGAAAATGGTCCGTTTTCAAATGTTTTATTTTTGAACGTCAGTTCACATTTGTAGGTGGATCATCAGTGTTAGAGCTAAAATTAGCATGTTTAAAGTGATTTTCATGCTTCCAGGGGCTCGGGAAGTTAATTAAATACCATTTGGAGGCATTTAATGTTCGAGCAAAAACGGCTGATTTTCGACAAAAGAGATAACACCCCCCCATTACGTCATGCTTCAGAAATGTGGAAAATGGTCCATTTTCAAATGTTTTATTTTTGAACGTCAGTTCACATTTGTAGGTGGATCATCAGTGTTAGAGCTAAAATTAGCATGTTTAAAGTGATTTTCATGCTTCCAGGGGCTCGGGAAGTGAAATAAATACCATTTGGAGGCATTTAATGTTCGAGCAAAATACGGCTGATTTTCGACAAAAGAAATAACACCCCCCCATTACGTCATGCTTCAGAAATGTGGAAAATGGTCCGTTTTCAAATGTTTTATTTTTGAACGTCAGTTCACATTTGTAGGTGGATCATCAGTGTTAGAGCTAAAATTAGCATGTTTAAAGTGATTTTCATGCTTCCAGGGGCCCAAAACACAAGATTTATGGAATGGTTAAAAGTGCATGAAAATGGCCAATTTACTCACTCTGAGTTCTCAAAAAGGGTTTCTTCACCCCGGGAAGTTAATTAAATACCATTTGGAGGCATTTAATGTTCGAGCAAAAACAGCTGATTTTCGACAAAAGAGATAACACCCCCCCATTACGTCATGCTTCAGAAATGTGGAAAATGGTCCGTTTTCAAATGTTTTATTTTTGAACGTCAGTTCACATTTGTAGGTGGATCATCAGTGTTAGAGCTAAAATTAGCATGTTTAAAGTGATTTTCATGCTTCCAGGGGCTCGGGAAGTTAATTAAATACCATTTGGAGGCATTTAATGTTCGAGCAAAAACGGCTGATTTTCGACAAAAGAGATAACACCCCCCCATTACGTCATGCTTCAGAAATGTGGAAAATGGTCCTTTTTCAAATGTTTTATTTTTGAACGTCAGTTCACATTTGTAGGTGGATCATCAGTGTTAGAGCTAAAATTAGCATGTTTAAAGTGATTTTCATGCTTCCAGGGGCTCGGGAAGTTAATTAAATACCATTTGGAGGCATTTAATGTTCGAGCAAAAACGGCTGATTTTCGACAAAAGAGATAACACCCCCCCATTACGTCATGCTTCAGAAATGTGGAAAATGGTCCGTTTTCAAATGTTTTATTTTTGAACGTGAGTTCACATTTGTAGGTGGATCATCAGTGTTAGAGCTAAAATTAGCATGTTTAAAGTGATTTTCATGCTTCCAGGGGCTCGGGAAGTTAATTAAATACCATTTGGAGGCATTTAATGTTCGAGCAAAAACGGCTGATTTTCGACAAAAGAGATAACACCCCCCCATTACGTCATGCTTCAGAAATGTGGAAAATGGTCCGTTTTCAAATGTTTTATTTTTGAACGTCAGTTCACATTTGTAGGTGGATCACCAGTGTTAGAGCCAAAATTAGCATGTTTAAAGTGATTTTCATGCTTCCAGGGGCTCGGGAGGTTAATTAAATACCATTTGGAGGCATTTAATGTTCGAGCAAAAACGGCTGATTTTCGACAAAAGAGATAACACCCCCCCATTACGTCATGCTTCAGAAATGTGGAAAATGGTCCGTTTTCAAATGTTTTATTTTTGAACGTCAGTTCACATTTGTAGGTGGATCATCAGTGTTAGAGCTAAAATTAGCATGTTTAAAGTGATTTTCATGCTTCCAGGGGCTCGGGAAGTGAAATAAATACCATTTGGAGGCATTTAATGTTTGAGCAAAAACGGCTGATTTTCGACAAAAGAGATAACACCCCCCATCACGTCATGCTTCAGAAATGTGGAAAATGGTCCGTTTTCAAATGTTTTATTTTTGAACGTCAGTTCACATTTGTAGGTGGATCATCAGTGTTAGAGCTAAAATTAGCATGTTTAAAGTGATTTTCATGCTTCCAGGGGCTCGGGAAGTTAATTAAATACCATTTGGAGGCATTTAATGTTCGAGCAAAAACGGCTGATTTTCGAAAAAAGAGATAACACCCCCCCATTACGTCATGCTTCAGAAATGTGGAAAATGGTCCTTTTTCAAATGTTTTATTTTTGAACGTCAGTTCACATTTGTAGGTGGATCATCAGTGTTAGAGCTAAAATTAGCATGTTTAAAGTGATTTTCATGCTTCCAGGGGCCCAAAACACAAGATTTATGGAATGGTTAAAAGTGCATGAAAATGGCCAATTTACTCACTCTGAGTTCTCAAAAAGGGTTTCTTCACCCCGGGAAGTTAATTAAATACCATTTGGAGGCATTTAATGTTCGAGCAAAAACGGCTGATTTTCGACAAAAGAGATAACACCCCCCCATTACGTCATGCTTCAGAAATGTGGAAAATGGTCCGTTTTCAAATGTTTTCTTTTTTAACGTCAGTTCACATTTGTAGGTGGATCATCAGTGTTAGAGCTAAAATTAGCATGTTTAAAGTGATTTTCATGCTTCCAGGGGCTCGGGAAGTGAAATAAATACCATTTGGAGGGATTTAATGTTCGAGCAAAAACAGCAGATTTTCGACAAAAGAGATAACACCCCCCCATTACGTCATGCTACAGAAATGTGGAAAATGGTCCGTTTTCAAATGTTTTATTTTTGAACGTCAGTTCACATTTGTAGGTGGATCATCAGTGTTAGAGCTAAAATTAGCATGTTTAAAGTGATTTTCATGCTTCCAGGGGCTCGGGAAGTGAAATAAATACCATTTGGAGGCATTTAATGTTCGAGCAAAAACGGCTGATTTTCGACAAAAGAGATAACACCCCCCCATTACGTCATGCTTCAGAAATGTGGAAAATGGTCCGTTTTCAAATGTTTTATTTTTGAACGTCAGTTCACATTTGTAGGTGGATCATCAGTGTTAGAGCTAAAATTAGCATGTTTAAAGTGATTTTCATGCTTCCAGGGGCCCAAAACACAAGATTTATGGAATGGTTAAAAGTGCATGAAAATGGCCAATTTACTCACTCTGAGTTCTCAAAAAGGGTTTCTTCACCCCGGGAAGTTAATTAAATACCATTTGGAGGCATTTAATGTTCGAGCAAAAACGGCTGATTTTCGACAAAAGAGATAACACCCCCCCATTACGTCATGCTTCAGAAATGTGGAAAATGGTCCGTTTTCAAATGTTTTATTTTTGAACGTCAGTTCACATTTGTAGGTGGATCATCAGTGTTAGAGCTAAAATTAGCATGTTTAAAGTGATTTTCATGCTTCCAGGGGCTCGGGAAGTTAATTAAATACCATTTGGAGGCATTTAATGTTCGAGCAAAAACGGCTGATTTTCGACAAAAGAGATAACACCCCCCATTACGTGATGCTTCAGAAATGTGGAAAATGGTCCGTTTTCAAATGTTTTATTTTTGAACGTCAGTTCACATTTGTAGGTGGATCATCAGTGTTAGAGCTAAAATTAGCATGTTTAAAGTGATTTTCATGCTTCCAGGGGCTCGGGAAGTTAATTAAATACCATTTGGAGGCATTTAATGTTCGAGCAAAAACGGCTGATTTTCGACAAAAGAGATAACACCTCCCCATTACGTCATGCTTCAGAAATGTGGAAAATGGTCCTTTTTCAAATGTTTTATTTTTGAACGTCAGTTCACATTTGTAGGTGGATCATCAGTGTTAGAGCTAAAATTAGCATGTTTAAAGTGATTTTCATGCTTCCAGGGGCCCAAAACACAAGATTTATGGAATGGTTAAAAGTGCATGAAAATGGCCAATTTACTCACTCTGAGTTCTCAAAAAGGGTTTCTTCACCCCGGGAAGTTAATTAAATACCATTTGGAGGCATTTAATGTTCGAGCAAAAACGGCTGATTTTCGACAAAAGAGATAACACCCCCCCATTACGTCATGCTTCAGAAATGTGGAAAATGGTCCGTTTTCAAATGTTTTATTTTTTAACGTCAGTTCACATTTGTAGGTGGATCATCAGAGATAGAGCTAAAATTAGCATGTTTAAAGTGATTTTCATGCTTCCAGGGGCCCTAAACACAAGATTTATGGAATGGTTAAAAGTGCATGAAAATGGCCAATTTACTCACTCTGAGTTCTCAAAAAGGGTTTCTTCACCCCGGGAAGTTAATTAAATACCATTTGGAGGCATTTAATGTTCGAGCAAAAACGGCTGATTTTCGACAAAAGAGATAACACCCCCCCATTACGTCATGCTTCAGAAATGTGGAAAATGGTCCGTTTTCAAATGTTTTATTTTTGAACGTCAGTTCACATTTGTAGGTGGATCATCAGTGTTAGAGCTAAAATTAGCATGTTTAAAGTGATTTTCATGCTTCCAGGGGCTCGGGAAGTTAATTAAATACCATTTGGAGGCATTTAATGTTCGAGCAAAAACGGCTGATTTTCGACAAAAGAGATAACACCCCCCCATTACGTCATGCTTCAGAAATGTGGAAAATGGTCCGTTTTCAAATGTTTTATTTTTGAACGTCAGTTCACATTTGTAGGTGGATCATCAGTGTTAGAGCTAAAATTAGCATGTTTAAAGTGATTTTCATGCTTCCAGGGGCTCGGGAAGTTAATTAAATACCATTTGGAGGCATTTAATGTTCGAGCAAAAACGGCTGATTTTCGACAAAAGAGATAACACCCCCCCATTACGTCATGCTTCAGAAATGTGGAAAATGGTCCGTTTTCAAATGTTTTATTTTTGAACGTCAGTTCACATTTGTAGGTGGATCATCAGTGTTAGAGCTAAAATTAGCATGTTTAAAGTGATTTTCATGCTTCCAGGGGCTCGGGAAGTGAAATAAATACCATTTGGAGGCATTTAATGTTCGAGCAAAAACGGCTGATTTTCGACAAAAGAGATAACACCCCCCCATTACGTCATGCTTCAGAAATGTGGAAAATGGTCCGTTTTCAAATGTTTTATTTTTGAACGTCAGTTCACATTTGTAGGTGGATCATCAGTGTTAGAGCTAAAATTAGCATGTTTAAAGTGATTTTCATGCTTCCAGGGGCTCGGGAAGTTAATTAAATACCATTTGGAGGCATTTAATGTTCGAGCAAAAACGGCTGATTTTCGACAAAAGAGATAACACCCCCCCATTACGTCATGCTTCAGAAATGTGGAAAATGGTCCATTTTCAAATGTTTTATTTTTGAACGTCAGTTCACATTTGTAGGTGGATCATCAGTGTTAGAGCTAAAATTAGCATGTTTAAAGTGATTTTCATGCTTCCAGGGGCTCGGGAAGTTAATTAAATACCATTTTGAGGCATTTAATGTTCGAGCAAAAACGGCTGATTTTCGACAAAAGAGATAACACCCCCCCATTACGTCATGCTTCAGAAATGTGGAAAATGGTCCTTTTTCAAATGTTTTATTTTTGAACGTCAGTTCACATTTGTAGGTGGATCATCAGTGTTAGAGCTAAAATTAGCATGTTTAAAGTGATTTTCATGCTTCCAGGGGCTCGGGAAGTTAATTAAATACCATTTGGAGGCATTTAATGTTCGAGCAAAAACGGCTGATTTTCGACAAAAGAGATAACACCCCCCCATTACGTCATGCTTCAGAAATGTGGAAAATGGTCCGTTTTCAAATGTTTTATTTTTGAACGTGAGTTCACATTTGTAGGTGGATCATCAGTGTTAGAGCTAAAATTAGCATGTTTAAAGTGATTTTCATGCTTCCAGGGGCTCGGGAAGTTAATTAAATACCATTTGGAGGCATTTAATATTCGAGCAAAAACGGCTGATTTTCGACAAAAGAGATAACACCCCCCCATTACGTCATGCTTCAGAAATGTGGAAAATGGTCCGTTTTCAAATGTTTTATTTTTGAACGTCAGTTCACATTTGTAGGTGGATCACCAGTGTTAGAGCCAAAATTAGCATGTTTAAAGTGATTTTCATGCTTCCAGGGGCTCGGGAAGTTAATTAAATACCATTTGGAGGCATTTAATGTTCGAGCAAAAACGGCAGATTTTCGACAAAAGAGATAACACCCCCCCATTACGTCATGCTACAGAAATGTGGAAAATGGTCCGTTTTCAAATGTTTTATTTTTGAACGTCAGTTCACATTTGTAGGTGGATCATCAGTGTTAGAGCTAAAATTAGCATGTTTAAAGTGATTTTCATGCTTCCAGGGGCTCGGGAAGTTAATTAAATACCATTTGGAGGAATTTAATGTTCGAGCAAAAACGGCTGATTTTCGACAAAAGAGATAACACCCCCCCATTACGTCATGCTTCAGAAATGTGGAAAATGGTCCGTTTTCAAATGTTTTATTTTTGAACGTCAGTTCACATTTGTAGGTGGATCATCAGTGTTAGAGCCAAAATTAGCATGTTTAAAGTGATTTTCATGCTTCCAGGGGCTCGGGAAGTGAAATAAATACCATTTGGAGGCATTTAATGTTCGAGCAAAAACTGCTGATTTTCGACAAAAGAGATAACACCCCCCCATTACGTCATGCTTCAGAAATGTGGAAAATGGTCCGTTTTCAAATGTTTTATTTTTGAACGTCATTTCACATTTGTAGGTGGATCATCAGTGTTAGAGCTAAAATTAGCATGTTTAAAGTGATTTTCATGCTTCCAGGGGCCCAAAACACAAGATTTATCGAATGGTTAAAAGTGCATGAAAATGGCCAATTTACTCACTCTGAGTTCTCAAAAAGGGTTTCTTCACCCCGGGAAGTTAATTAAATACCATTTGGAGGCATTTAATGTTCGAGCAAAAACGGCTGATTTTCGACAAAAGAGATAACACCCCCCCATTACGTCATGCTTCAGAAATGTGGAAAATGGTCCGTTTTCAAATGTTTTATTTTTGAACGTCAGTTCACATTTGTAGGTGGATCATCAGTGTAGAGCTAAAATTAGCATGTTTAAAGTGATTTTCATGCTTCCAGGGGCTCGGGAAGTGAAATAAATACCATTTGGAGGCATTTAATGTTCGAGCAAAAACGGCAGATTTTCGACAAAAGAGATAACACCCCCCCATTACGTCATGCTACAGAAATGTGGAAAATGGTCCGTTTTCAAATGTTTTATTTTTGAACGTCAGTTCACATTTGTAGGTGGATCATCAGTGTTAGAGCTAAAATTAGCATGTTTAAAGTGATTTTCATGCTTCCAGGGGCTCGGGAAGTGAAATAAATACCATTTGGAGGCATTTAATGTTCGAGCAAAAACGGCTGATTTTCGACAAAAGAAATAACACCCCCCCATTACGTCATGCTTCAGAAATGTGGAAAATGGTCCGTTTTCAAATGTTTTATTTTTGAACGTCAGTTCACATTTGTAGGTGGATCATCAGTGTTAGAGCTAAAATTAGCATGTTTAAAGTGATTTTCATGCTTCCAGGGGCCCAAAACATAAGATTTATGGAATGGTTAAAAGTGCATGAAAATGGCCAATTTACTCACTCTGAGTTCTCAAAAAGGGTTTCTTCACCCCGGGAAGTTAATTAAATACCATTTGGAGGCATTTAATGTTCGAGCAAAAACGGCTGATTTTCGACAAAAGAGATAACACCCCCCCATTACGTCATGCTTCAGAAATGTGGAAAATGGTCTGTTTTCGAATGTTTTATTTTTGAACGTCAGTTCACATTTGTAGGTGGATCATCAGTGTTAGAGCTAAAATTAGCATGTTTAAAGGGATTTTCATGCTTCCAGGGGCTCGGGAAGTTAATTAAATACCATTTGGAGGCATTTAATGTTCGAGCAAAAACGGCTGATTTTCGACAAAAGAGATAACACCCCCCCATTACGTCATGCTTCAGAAATGTGGAAAATAATCCGTTTTCAAATGTTTTATTTTTGAACGTCAGTTCACATTTGTAGGTGGATCATCAGTGTTAGAGCTAAAATTAGCATGTTTAAAGTGATTTTCATGCTTCCAGGGGCTCGGGAAGTTAATTAAATACCATTTGGAGGCATTTAATGTTCGAGCAAAAACGGCTGATTTTCGACAAAAGAGATAACACCCCCCCATTACGTCATGCTTCAGAAATGTGGAAAATGGTCCTTTTTCAAATGTTTTATTTTTGAACGTCAGTTCACATTTGTAGGTGGATCATCAGTGTTAGAGCTAAAATTAGCATGTTTAAAGTGATTTTCATGCTTCCAGGGGTCGGGAAGTTAATTAAATACCATTTGGAGGCATTTAATGTTCGAGCAAAAACGGCTGATTTTCGACAAAAGAGATAACACCCCCCCATTACGTCATGCTTCAGAAATGTGGAAAATGGTCCGTTTTCAAATGTTTTATTTTTGAACGTCAGTTCACATTTGTAGGTGGATCATCAGTGTTAGAGCTAAAATTAGCATGTTTAAAGTGATTTTCATGCTTCCAGGGGCTCGGGAAGTTAATTAAATACCATTTGGAGGCATTTAATGTTCGAGCAAAAACGGCTGATTTTCGACAAAAGAGATAACACCCCCCCATTACGTCATGCTTCAGAAATGTGGAAAATGGTCCATTTTCAAATGTTTTATTTTTGAACGTCAGTTCACATTTGTAGGTGGATCATCAGTGTTAGAGCTAAAATTAGCATGTTTAAAGTGATTTTCATGCTTCCAGGGGCTCGGGAAGTGAAATAAATACCATTTGGAGGCATTTAATGTTCGAGCAAAATACGGCTGATTTTCGACAAAAGAAATAACACCCCCCCATTACGTCATGCTTCAGAAATGTGGAAAATGGTCCGTTTTCAAATGTTTTATTTTTGAACGTCAGTTCACATTTGTAGGTGGATCATCAGTGTTAGAGCTAAAATTAGCATGTTTAAAGTGATTTTCATGCTTCCAGGGGCCCAAAACACAAGATTTATGGAATGGTTAAAAGTGCATGAAAATGGCCAATTTACTCACTCTGAGTTCTCAAAAAGGGTTTCTTCACCCCGGGAAGTTAATTAAATACCATTTGGAGGCATTTAATGTTCGAGCAAAAACAGCTGATTTTCGACAAAAGAGATAACACCCCCCCATTACGTCATGCTTCAGAAATGTGGAAAATGGTCCGTTTTCAAATGTTTTATTTTTGAACGTCAGTTCACATTTGTAGGTGGATCATCAGTGTTAGAGCTAAAATTAGCATGTTTAAAGTGATTTTCATGCTTCCAGGGGCTCGGGAAGTTAATTAAATACCATTTGGAGGCATTTAATGTTCGAGCAAAAACGGCTGATTTTCGACAAAAGAGATAACACCCCCCCATTACGTCATGCTTCAGAAATGTGGAAAATGGTCCTTTTTCAAATGTTTTATTTTTGAACGTCAGTTCACATTTGTAGGTGGATCATCAGTGTTAGAGCTAAAATTAGCATGTTTAAAGTGATTTTCATGCTTCCAGGGGCTCGGGAAGTTAATTAAATACCATTTGGAGGCATTTAATGTTCGAGCAAAAACGGCTGATTTTCGACAAAAGAGATAACACCCCCCCATTACGTCATGCTTCAGAAATGTGGAAAATGGTCCGTTTTCAAATGTTTTATTTTTGAACGTGAGTTCACATTTGTAGGTGGATCATCAGTGTTAGAGCTAAAATTAGCATGTTTAAAGTGATTTTCATGCTTCCAGGGGCTCGGGAAGTTAATTAAATACCATTTGGAGGCATTTAATGTTCGAGCAAAAACGGCTGATTTTCGACAAAAGAGATAACACCCCCCCATTACGTCATGCTTCAGAAATGTGGAAAATGGTCCGTTTTCAAATGTTTTATTTTTGAACGTCAGTTCACATTTGTAGGTGGATCACCAGTGTTAGAGCCAAAATTAGCATGTTTAAAGTGATTTTCATGCTTCCAGGGGCTCGGGAGGTTAATTAAATACCATTTGGAGGCATTTAATGTTCGAGCAAAAACGGCTGATTTTCGACAAAAGAGATAACACCCCCCCATTACGTCATGCTTCAGAAATGTGGAAAATGGTCCGTTTTCAAATGTTTTATTTTTGAACGTCAGTTCACATTTGTAGGTGGATCATCAGTGTTAGAGCTAAAATTAGCATGTTTAAAGTGATTTTCATGCTTCCAGGGGCTCGGGAAGTGAAATAAATACCATTTGGAGGCATTTAATGTTTGAGCAAAAACGGCTGATTTTCGACAAAAGAGATAACACCCCCCATCACGTCATGCTTCAGAAATGTGGAAAATGGTCCGTTTTCAAATGTTTTATTTTTGAACGTCAGTTCACATTTGTAGGTGGATCATCAGTGTTAGAGCTAAAATTAGCATGTTTAAAGTGATTTTCATGCTTCCAGGGGCTCGGGAAGTTAATTAAATACCATTTGGAGGCATTTAATGTTCGAGCAAAAACGGCTGATTTTCGAAAAAAGAGATAACACCCCCCCATTACGTCATGCTTCAGAAATGTGGAAAATGGTCCTTTTTCAAATGTTTTATTTTTGAACGTCAGTTCACATTTGTAGGTGGATCATCAGTGTTAGAGCTAAAATTAGCATGTTTAAAGTGATTTTCATGCTTCCAGGGGCCCAAAACACAAGATTTATGGAATGGTTAAAAGTGCATGAAAATGGCCAATTTACTCACTCTGAGTTCTCAAAAAGGGTTTCTTCACCCCGGGAAGTTAATTAAATACCATTTGGAGGCATTTAATGTTCGAGCAAAAACGGCTGATTTTCGACAAAAGAGATAACACCCCCCCATTACGTCATGCTTCAGAAATGTGGAAAATGGTCCGTTTTCAAATGTTTTCTTTTTTAACGTCAGTTCACATTTGTAGGTGGATCATCAGTGTTAGAGCTAAAATTAGCATGTTTAAAGTGATTTTCATGCTTCCAGGGGCCCTAAACACAAGATTTATGGAATGGTTAAAAGTGCATGAAAATGGCCAATTTACTCACTCTGAGTTCTCAAAAAGGGTTTCTTCACCCCGGGAAGTTAATTAAATACCATTTGGAGGCATTTAATGTTCGAGCAAAAACGGCTGATTTTCGACAAAAGAGATAACACCCCCCCATTACGTCATGCTTCAGAAATGTGGAAAATGGTCAGTTTTCAAATGTTTTCTTTTTTAACGTCAGTTCACATTTGTAGTTGGATCATCAGTGTTAGAGCTAAAATTAGCATGTTTAAAGTGATTTTCATGCTTCCAGGGGCTCGGGAAGTGAAATAAATACCATTTGGAGGCATTTAATGTTCGAGCAAAAACGGCTGATTTTCGACAAAAGAGATAACACCCCCCCATTACGTCATGCTTCAGAAATGTGGAAAATGGTCCGTTTTCAAATGTTTTATTTTTGAACGTCAGTTCACATTTGTAGGTGGATCATCAGTGTTAGAGCTAAAATTAGCATGTTTAAAGTGATTTTCATGCTTCCAGGGGGTCGGGAAGTGAAATAAATACCATTTGGAGGCATTTAATGTTCGAGCAAAAACGGCTGATTTTCGACAAAAGAGATAACACCCCCCCATTACGTCATGCTTCAGAAATGTGGAAAATGGTCCGTTTTCAAAGGTTTTATTTTTGAACGTCAGTTCACATTTGTAGGTGGATCATCAGTGTTAGAGCTAAAATTAGCATGTTTAAAGTGATTTTCATGCTTCCAGGGGCTCGGGAAGTTAATTAAATACCATTTGGAGGCATTTAATGTTCGAGCAAAAACGGCTGATTTTCGACAAAAGAGATAACACCCCCCCATTACGTCATGCTTCAGAAATGTGGAAAATGGTCCTTTTTCATATGTTTTATTTTTGAATGTCAGTTCACATTTGTAGGTGGATCATCAGTGTTAGAGCTAAAATTAGCATGTTTAAAGTGATTTTCATGCTTCCAGGGGCTCGGGAAGTTAATTAAATACCATTTGGAGGCATTTAATGTTCGAGCAAAAACGGCTGATTTTCGACAAAAGAGATAACACCCCCCCATTACGTCATGCTTCAGAAATGTGGAAAATGGTCCGTTTTCAAATGTTTTATTTTTGAACGTCAGTTCACATTTGTAGGTGGATCATCGGTGTTAGAGCTGAAATTAGCATGTTTAAAGTGATTTTCCTGCTTCCAGGGGCTCGGGAAGTTAATTAAATACCATTTGGAGGCATTTAATGTTCGAGCAAAAACGGCTGATTTTCGACAAAAGAGATAACACCCCCCCATTACGTCATGCTACAGAAATGTGGAAAATGGTCCGTTTTCAAATGTTTTATTTTTGAACGTCAGTTCACATTTGTAGGTGGATCATCAGTGTTAGAGATAAAATTAGCATGTTTAAAGTGATTTTCATGCTTCCAGGGGCTCGGGAAGTGAAATAAATACCATTTGGAGGCATTTAATGTTCGAGCAAAAACGGCTGATTTTCGACAAAAGAGATAACACCCCCCCATTACATCATGCTTCAGAAATGTGGAAAATGGTCCGTTTTCAAATGTTTTATTTTTGAACGTCAGTTCACATTTGTAGGTGGATCATCAGTGTTAGAGCTAAAATTAGCATGTTTAAAGTGATTTTCATGCTTCCAGGGGCCCAAAACACAAGATTTATGGAATGGTTAAAAGTGCATGAAAATGGCCAATTTACTCACTCTGGGTTCTCAAAAAGGGTTTCTTCACCCCGGGAAGTTAATTAAATACCATTTGGAGGCATTTAATGTTCGAGCAAAAACGGCTGATTTTCGACAAAAGAGATAACACCCCCCCATTACGTCATGCTTCAAAATGTGGAAAATGGTCCGTTTTCAAATGTTTTATTTTTGAACGTCAGTTCACATTTGTAGGTGGATCATCAGTGTTAGAGCTAAAATTAGCATGTTTAAAGTGATTTTCATGCTTCCAGGGGCTCGGGAAGTTAATTAAATACCATTTGGAGGCATTTAATGTTCGAGCAAAAACGGCTGATTTTCGACAAAAGAGATAACACCCCCCCATTACGTCATGCTTCAGAAATGTGGAAAATGGTCCGTTTTCAAAGGTTTTATTTTTGAACGTCAGTTCACATTTGTAGGTGGATCATCAGTGTTAGAGCTAAAATTAGCATGTTTAAAGTGATTTTCATGCTTCCAGGGGCTCTGGAAGTTAATTAAATACCATTTGGAGGCATTTAATGTTCGAGCAAAAACGGCTGATTTTCGACAAAAGAGATAACACCCCCCCATTACGTCATGCTTCAGAAATGTGGAAAATGGTCCTTTTTCATATGTTTTATTTTTGAATGTCAGTTCACATTTGTAGGTGGATCATCAGTGTTAGAGCTAAAATTAGCATGTTTAAAGTGATTTTCATGCTTCCAGGGGCTCGGGAAGTTAATTAAATACCATTTGGAGGCATTTAATGTTCGAGCAAAAACGGCTGATTTTCGACAAAAGAGATAACACCCCCCCATTACGTCATGCTTCAGAAATGTGGAAAATGGTCCGTTTTCAAATGTTTTATTTTTGAACGTCAGTTCACATTTGTAGGTGGATCATCGGTGTTAGAGCTGAAATTAGCATGTTTAAAGTGATTTTCATGCTTCCAGGGGCTCGGGAAGTTAATTAAATACCATTTGGAGGCATTTAATGTTCGAGCAAAAACGGCTGATTTTCGACAAAAGAGATAACACCCCCCCATTACGTCATGCTACAGAAATGTGGAAAATGGTCCGTTTTCAAATGTTTTATTTTTGAACGTCAGTTCACATTTGTAGGTGGATCATCGGTGTTAGAGCTGAAATTAGCATGTTTAAAGTGATTTTCATGCTTCCAGGGGCTCGGGAAGTTAATTAAATACCATTTGGAGGCATTTAATGTTCGAGCAAAAACGGCTGATTTTCGACAAAAGAGATAACACCCCCCCATTACGTCATGCTACAGAAATGTGGAAAATGGTCCGTTTTCAAATGTTTTATTTTTGAACGTCAGTTCACATTTGTAGGTGGATCATCAGTGTTAGAGATAAAATTAGCATGTTTAAAGTGATTTTCATGCTTCCAGGGGCTCGGGAAGTGAAATAAATACCATTTGGAGGCATTTAATGTTCGAGCAAAAACGGCTGATTTTCGACAAAAGAGATAACACCCCCCCATTACATCATGCTTCAGAAATGTGGAAAATGGTCCGTTTTCAAATGTTTTATTTTTGAACGTCAGTTCACATTTGTAGGTGGATCATCAGTGTTAGAGCTAAAATTAGCATGTTTAAAGTGATTTTCATGCTTCCAGGGGCCCAAAACACAAGATTTATGGAATGGTTAAAAGTGCATGAAAATGGCCAATTTACTCACTCTGGGTTCTCAAAAAGGGTTTCTTCACCCCGGGAAGTTAATTAAATACCATTTGGAGGCATTTAATGTTCGAGCAAAAACGGCTGATTTTCGACAAAAGAGATAACACCCCCCCATTACGTCATGCTTCAAAATGTGGAAAATGGTCCGTTTTCAAATGTTTTATTTTTGAACGTCAGTTCACATTTGTAGGTGGATCATCAGTGTTAGAGCTAAAATTAGCATGTTTAAAGTGATTTTCATGCTTCCAGGGGCTCGGGAAGTTAATTAAATACCATTTGGAGGCATTTAATGTTCGAGCAAAAACGGCTGATTTTCGACAAAAGACATAACACCCCCCCATTACGTCATGCTTCAGAAATGTGGAAAATGGTCCGTTTTCAAATGTTTTATTTTTGAACGTCAGTTCACATTTGTAGGTGGATCATCAGTGTTAGAGCTAAAATTAGCATGTTTAAAGTGATTTTCATGCTTCCAGGGGCTCGGGAAGTTAATTAAATACCATTTGGAGGCATTTAATGTTCGAGCAAAAACGGCTGATTTTCGACAAAAGAGATAACACCCCCCCATTACGTCATGCTTCAGAAATGTGGAAAATGGTCCGTTTTCAAATGTTTTATTTTTGAACGTCAGTTCACATTTGTAGGTGGATCATCAGTGTTAGAGCTAAAATTAGCATGTTTAAAGTGATTTTCATGCTTCCAGGGGCTCGGGAAGTTAATTAAATACCATTTGGAGGCATTTAATGTTCGAGCAAAAACGGCTGATTTTCGACAAAAGAGATAACACCCCCCCATTACGTCATGCTTCAGAAATGTGGAAAATGGTCCGTTTTCAAATGTTTTATTTTTGAACGTCAGTTCACATTTGTAGGTGGATCATCAGTGTTAGAGCTAAAATTAGCATGTTTAAAGTGATTTTCATGCTTCCAGGGGCTCGGGAAGTTAATTAAATACCATTTGGAGGCATTTAATGTTCGAGCAAAAACGGCTGATTTTCGACAAAAGAGATAACACCCCCCCATTACGTCATGCTTCAGAAATGTGGAAAATGGTCCGTTTTCAAATGTTTTATTTTTGAACGTCAGTTCACATTTGTAGGTGGATCATCAGTGTTAGAGCCAAAATTAGCATGTTTAAAGTGATTTTCATGCTTCCAGGGGCTCGGGAAGTGAAATAAATACCATTTGGAGGCATTTAATGTTCGAGCAAAAACGGCTGATTTTCGACAAAAGAGATAACACCCCCCCATTACGTCATGCTTCAGAAATGTGGAAAATGGTCCGTTTTCAAATGTTTTATTTTTGAACGTGAGTTCACATTTGTAGGTGGATCATCAGTGTTAGAGCTAAAATTAGCATGTTTAAAGTGATTTTCATGCTTCCAGGGGCTCGGGAAGTTAATTAAATACCATTTGGAGGCATTTAATGTTCGAGCAAAAACGGCTGATTTTCGACAAAAGAGATAACACCCCCCCATTACGTCATGCTTCAGAAATGTGGAAAATGGTCCGTTTTCAAATGTTTTATTTTTGAACGTCAGTTCACATTTGTAGGTGGATCACCAGTGTTAGAGCCAAAATTAGCATGTTTAAAGTGATTTTCATGCTTCCAGGGGCTCGGGAGGTTAATTAAATACCATTTGGAGGCATTTAATGTTCGAGCAAAAACGGCTGATTTTCGACAAAAGAGATAACACCCCCCCATTACGTCATGCTTCAGAAATGTGGAAAATGGTCCGTTTTCAAATGTTTTATTTTTGAACGTCAGTTCACATTTGTAGGTGGATCATCAGTGTTAGAGCTAAAATTAGCATGTTTAAAGTGATTTTCATGCTTCCAGGGGCTCGGGAAGTGAAATAAATACCATTTGGAGGCATTTAATGTTTGAGCAAAAACGGCTGATTTTCGACAAAAGAGATAACACCCCCCATCACGTCATGCTTCAGAAATGTGGAAAATGGTCCGTTTTCAAATGTTTTATTTTTGAACGTCAGTTCACATTTGTAGGTGGATCATCAGTGTTAGAGCTAAAATTAGCATGTTTAAAGTGATTTTCATGCTTCCAGGGGCTCGGGAAGTTAATTAAATACCATTTGGAGGCATTTAATGTTCGAGCAAAAACGGCTGATTTTCGAAAAAAGAGATAACACCCCCCCATTACGTCATGCTTCAGAAATGTGGAAAATGGTCCTTTTTCAAATGTTTTATTTTTGAACGTCAGTTCACATTTGTAGGTGGATCATCAGTGTTAGAGCTAAAATTAGCATGTTTAAAGTGATTTTCATGCTTCCAGGGGCCCAAAACACAAGATTTATGGAATGGTTAAAAGTGCATGAAAATGGCCAATTTACTCACTCTGGGTTCTCAAAAAGGGTTTCTTCACCCCGGGAAGTTAATTAAATACCATTTGGAGGCATTTAATGTTCGAGCAAAAACGGCTGATTTTCGACAAAAGAGATAACACCCCCCCATTACGTCATGCTTCAAAATGTGGAAAATGGTCCGTTTTCAAATGTTTTATTTTTGAACGTCAGTTCACATTTGTAGGTGGATCATCAGTGTTAGAGCTAAAATTAGCATGTTTAAAGTGATTTTCATGCTTCCAGGGGCTCGGGAAGTTAATTAAATACCATTTGGAGGCATTTAATGTTCGAGCAAAAACGGCTGATTTTCGACAAAAGAGATAACACCCCCCCATTACGTCATGCTTCAGAAATGTGGAAAATGGTCCGTTTTCAAATGTTTTATTTTTGAACGTCAGTTCACATTTGTAGGTGGATCATCAGTGTTAGAGCTAAAATTAGCATGTTTAAAGTGATTTTCATGCTTCCAGGGGCTCGGGAAGTTAATTAAATACCATTTGGAGGCATTTAATGTTCGAGCAAAAACGGCTGATTTTCGACAAAAGAGATAACACCCCCCCATTACGTCATGCTTCAGAAATGTGGAAAATGGTCCGTTTTCAAATGTTTTATTTTTGAACGTCAGTTCACATTTGTAGGTGGATCATCAGTGTTAGAGCTAAAATTAGCATGTTTAAAGTGATTTTCATGCTTCCAGGGGCTCGGGAAGTTAATTAAATACCATTTGGAGGCATTTAATGTTCGAGCAAAAACGGCTGATTTTCGACAAAAGAGATAACACCCCCCCATTACGTCATGCTTCAGAAATGTGGAAAATGGTCCGTTTTCAAATGTTTTATTTTTGAACGTCAGTTCACATTTGTAGGTGGATCATCAGTGTTAGAGCTAAAATTAGCATGTTTAAAGTGATTTTCATGCTTCCAGGGGCTCGGGAAGTTAATTAAATACCATTTGGAGGCATTTAATGTTCGAGCAAAAACGGCTGATTTTCGACAAAAGAGATAACACCCCCCCATTACGTCATGCTTCAGAAATGTGGAAAATGGTCCGTTTTCAAATGTTTTATTTTTGAACGTCAGTTCACATTTGTAGGTGGATCATCAGTGTTAGAGCCAAAATTAGCATGTTTAAAGTGATTTTCATGCTTCCAGGGGCTCGGGAAGTGAAATAAATACCATTTGGAGGCATTTAATGTTCGAGCAAAAACGGCTGATTTTCGACAAAAGAGATAACACCCCCCCATTACGTCATGCTTCAGAAATGTGGAAAATGGTCCGTTTTCAAATGTTTTATTTTTGAACGTGAGTTCACATTTGTAGGTGGATCATCAGTGTTAGAGCTAAAATTAGCATGTTTAAAGTGATTTTCATGCTTCCAGGGGCTCGGGAAGTTAATTAAATACCATTTGGAGGCATTTAATGTTCGAGCAAAAACGGCTGATTTTCGACAAAAGAGATAACACCCCCCCATTACGTCATGCTTCAGAAATGTGGAAAATGGTCCGTTTTCAAATGTTTTATTTTTGAACGTCAGTTCACATTTGTAGGTGGATCACCAGTGTTAGAGCCAAAATTAGCATGTTTAAAGTGATTTTCATGCTTCCAGGGGCTCGGGAAGTTAATTAAATACCATTTGGAGGCATTTAATGTTCGAGCAAAAACGGCTGATTTTCGACAAAAGAGATAACACCCCCCCATTACGTCATGCTTCAGAAATGTGGAAAATGGTCCGTTTTCAAATGTTTTATTTTTGAACGTCAGTTCACATTTGTAGGTGGATCATCAGTGTTAGAGCTAAAATTAGCATGTTTAAAGTGATTTTCATGCTTCCAGGGGCTCGGGAAGTGAAATAAATACCATTTGGAGGCATTTAATGTTTGAGCAAAAACGGCTGATTTTCGACAAAAGAGATAACACCCCCCATCACGTCATGCTTCAGAAATGTGGAAAATGGTCCGTTTTCAAATGTTTTATTTTTGAACGTCAGTTCACATTTGTAGGTGGATCATCAGTGTTAGAGCTAAAATTAGCATGTTTAAAGTGATTTTCATGCTTCCAGGGGCTCGGGAAGTTAATTAAATACCATTTGGAGGCATTTAATGTTCGAGCAAAAACGGCTGATTTTCGAAAAAAGAGATAACACCCCCCCATTACGTCATGCTTCAGAAATGTGGAAAATGGTCCTTTTTCAAATGTTTTATTTTTGAACGTCAGTTCACATTTGTAGGTGGATCATCAGTGTTAGAGCTAAAATTAGCATGTTTAAAGTGATTTTCATGCTTCCAGGGGCCCAAAACACAAGATTTATGGAATGGTTAAAAGTGCATGAAAATGGCCAATTTACTCACTCTGAGTTCTCAAAAAGGGTTTCTTCACCCCGGGAAGTTAATTAAATACCATTTGGAGGCATTTAATGTTCGAGCAAAAACGGCTGATTTTCGACAAAAGAGATAACACCCCCCCATTACGTCATGCTTCAGAAATGTGGAAAATGGTCCGTTTTCAAATGTTTTCTTTTTTAACGTCAGTTCACATTTGTAGGTGGATCATCAGTGTTAGAGCTAAAATTAGCATGTTTAAAGTGATTTTCATGCTTCCAGGGGCCCTAAACACAAGATTTATGGAATGGTTAAAAGTGCATGAAAATGGCCAATTTACTCACTCTGAGTTCTCAAAAAGGGTTTCTTCACCCCGGGAAGTTAATTAAATACCATTTGGAGGCATTTAATGTTCGAGCAAAAACGGCTGATTTTCGACAAAAGAGATAACACCCCCCCATTACGTCATGCTTCAGAAATGTGGAAAATGGTCAGTTTTCAAATGTTTTCTTTTTTAACGTCAGTTCACATTTGTAGTTGGATCATCAGTGTTAGAGCTAAAATTAGCATGTTTAAAGTGATTTTCATGCTTCCAGGGGCTCGGGAAGTGAAATAAATACCATTTGGAGGCATTTAATGTTCGAGAAAAAACGGCTGATTTTCGACAAAAGAGATAACACCCCCCCATTACGTCATGCTTCAGAAATGTGGAAAATGGTCCGTTTTCAAATGTTTTATTTTTGAACGTCAGTTCACATTTGTAGGTGGATCATCAGTGTTAGAGCTAAAATTAGCATGTTTAAAGTGATTTTCATGCTTCCAGGGGGTCGGGAAGTGAAATAAATACCATTTGGAGGCATTTAATGTTCGAGCAAAAACGGCTGATTTTCGACAAAAGAGATAACACCCCCCCATTACGTCATGCTTCAGAAATGTGGAAAATGGTCCGTTTTCAAAGGTTTTATTTTTGAACGTCAGTTCACATTTGTAGGTGGATCATCAGTGTTAGAGCTAAAATTAGCATGTTTAAAGTGATTTTCATGCTTCCAGGGGCTCGGGAAGTTAATTAAATACCATTTGGAGGCATTTAATGTTCGAGCAAAAACGGCTGATTTTCGACAAAAGAGATAACACCCCCCCATTACGTCATGCTTCAGAAATGTGGAAAATGGTCCTTTTTCATATGTTTTATTTTTGAATGTCAGTTCACATTTGTAGGTGGATCATCAGTGTTAGAGCTAAAATTAGCATGTTTAAAGTGATTTTCATGCTTCCAGGGGCTCGGGAAGTTAATTAAATACCATTTGGAGGCATTTAATGTTCGAGCAAAAACGGCTGATTTTCGACAAAAGAGATAACACCCCCCCATTACGTCATGCTTCAGAAATGTGGAAAATGGTCCGTTTTCAAATGTTTTATTTTTGAACGTCAGTTCACATTTGTAGGTGGATCATCGGTGTTAGAGCTGAAATTAGCATGTTTAAAGTGATTTTCATGCTTCCAGGGGCTCGGGAAGTTAATTAAATACCATTTGGAGGCATTTAATGTTCGAGCAAAAACGGCTGATTTTCGACAAAAGAGATAACACCCCCCCATTACGTCATGCTACAGAAATGTGGAAAATGGTCCGTTTTCAAATGTTTTATTTTTGAACGTCAGTTCACATTTGTAGGTGGATCATCAGTGTTAGAGATAAAATTAGCATGTTTAAAGTGATTTTCATGCTTCCAGGGGCTCGGGAAGTGAAATAAATACCATTTGGAGGCATTTAATGTTCGAGCAAAAACGGCTGATTTTCGACAAAAGAGATAACACCCCCCCATTACATCATGCTTCAGAAATGTGGAAAATGGTCCGTTTTCAAATGTTTTATTTTTGAACGTCAGTTCACATTTGTAGGTGGATCATCAGTGTTAGAGCTAAAATTAGCATGTTTAAAGTGATTTTCATGCTTCCAGGGGCCCAAAACACAAGATTTATGGAATGGTTAAAAGTGCATGAAAATGGCCAATTTACTCACTCTGGGTTCTCAAAAAGGGTTTCTTCACCCCGGGAAGTTAATTAAATACCATTTGGAGGCATTTAATGTTCGAGCAAAAACGGCTGATTTTCGACAAAAGAGATAACACCCCCCCATTACGTCATGCTTCAAAATGTGGAAAATGGTCCGTTTTCAAATGTTTTATTTTTGAACGTCAGTTCACATTTGTAGGTGGATCATCAGTGTTAGAGCTAAAATTAGCATGTTTAAAGTGATTTTCATGCTTCCAGGGGCTCGGGAAGTTAATTAAATACCATTTGGAGGCATTTAATGTTCGAGCAAAAACGGCTGATTTTCGACAAAAGAGATAACACCCCCCCATTACGTCATGCTTCAGAAATGTGGAAAATGGTCCGTTTTCAAATGTTTTATTTTTGAACGTCAGTTCACATTTGTAGGTGGATCATCAGTGTTAGAGCTAAAATTAGCATGTTTAAAGTGATTTTCATGCTTCCAGGGGCCCTAAACACAAGATTTATGGAATGGTTAAAAGTGCATGAAAATGGCCAATTTACTCACTCTGAGTTCTCAAAAAGGGTTTCTTCACCCCGGGAAGTTAATTAAATACCATTTGGAGGCATTTAATGTTCGAGCAAAAACGGCTGATTTTCGACAAAAGAGATAACACCCCCCCATTACGTCATGCTTCAGAAATGTGGAAAATGGTCAGTTTTCAAATGTTTTCTTTTTTAACGTCAGTTCACATTTGTAGTTGGATCATCAGTGTTAGAGCTAAAATTAGCATGTTTAAAGTGATTTTCATGCTTCCAGGGGCTCGGGAAGTGAAATAAATACCATTTGGAGGCATTTAATGTTCGAGCAAAAACGGCTGATTTTCGACAAAAGAGATAACACCCCCCCATTACGTCATGCTTCAGAAATGTGGAAAATGGTCCGTTTTCAAATGTTTTATTTTTGAACGTCAGTTCACATTTGTAGGTGGATCATCAGTGTTAGAGCTAAAATTAGCATGTTTAAAGTGATTTTCATGCTTCCAGGGGCTCGGGAAGTTAATTAAATACCATTTGGAGGCATTTAATGTTCGAGCAAAAACGGCTGATTTTCGACAAAAGAGATAACACCCCCCCATTACGTCATGCTTCAGAAATGTGGAAAATGGTCCGTTTTCAAATGTTTTATTTTTGAACGTCAGTTCACATTTGTAGGTGGATCATCAGTGTTAGAGCTAAAATTAGCATGTTTAAAGTGATTTTCATGCTTGCAGGGGCTCGGGAAGTTAATTAAATACCATTTGGAGGCATTTAATGTTCGAGCAAAAACGGCTGATTTTCGACAAAAGAGATAACACCCCCCCATTACGTCATGCTTCAGAAATGTGGAAAATGGTCCGTTTTCAAATGTTTTATTTTTGAACGTCAGTTCACATTTGTAGGTGGATCATCAGTGTTAGAGCTAAAATTAGCATGTTTAAAGTGATTTTCATGCTTCCAGGGGCTCGGGAAGTGAAATAAATACCATTTGAAGGCATTTAATGTTCGAGCAAAAACAGCTGATTTTCGACAAAAGAGATAACACCCGCCCATTACGTCATGCTTCAGAAATGTGGGAAATGGTCCGTTTTCAAATGTTTTATTTTTGAACGTCAGTTCACATTTGTAGGTGGATCATCAGTGTTAGAGCTAAAATTAGCATGTTTAAAGTGATTTTCATGCTTCCAGGGGCTCGGGAAGTTAATTAAATACCATTTGGAGGCATTTAATGTTCAAACAAAAACTGCAGATTTTCGACAAAAGAGATAACACCCCCCCATTACGTCATGCTTCAGAAATGTGGAAAATGGTCCGTTTTCAAATGTTTTATTTTTGAACGTCAGTTCACATTTGTAGGTGGATCATCAGTGTTAGAGCTAAAATTAGCATGTTTAAAGTGATTTTCATGCTTCCAGGGGCTCGGGAAGTTAATTAAATACCATTTGGAGGCATTTAATGTTCGAGCAAAAACGGCTGATTTTCGACAAAAGAGATAACACCCCCCCATTACGTCATGCTTCAGAAATGTGGAAAATGGTCCGTTTTCAAATGTTTTATTTTTGAACGTCAGTTCACATTTGTAGGTGGATCATCGGTGTTAGAGCTGAAATTAGCATGTTTAAAGTGATTTTCATGCTTCCAGGGGCTCGGGAAGTTAATTAAATACCATTTGGAGGCATTTAATGTTCGAGCAAAAACGGCTGATTTTCGACAAAAGAGATAACACCCCCCCATTACGTCATGCTACAGAAATGTGGAAAATGGTCCGTTTTCAAATGTTTTATTTTTGAACGTCAGTTCACATTTGTAGGTGGATCATCAGTGTTAGAGATAAAATTAGCATGTTTAAAGTGATTTTCATGCTTCCAGGGGCTCGGGAAGTGAAATAAATACCATTTGGAGGCATTTAATGTTCGAGCAAAAACGGCTGATTTTCGACAAAAGAGATAACACCCCCCCATTACATCATGCTTCAGAAATGTGGAAAATGGTCCGTTTTCAAATGTTTTATTTTTGAACGTCAGTTCACATTTGTAGGTGGATCATCAGTGTTAGAGCTAAAATTAGCATGTTTAAAGTGATTTTCATGCTTCCAGGGGCCCAAAACACAAGATTTATGGAATGGTTAAAAGTGCATGAAAATGGCCAATTTACTCACTCTGGGTTCTCAAAAAGGGTTTCTTCACCCCGGGAAGTTAATTAAATACCATTTGGAGGCATTTAATGTTCGAGCAAAAACGGCTGATTTTCGACAAAAGAGATAACACCCCCCCATTACGTCATGCTTCAAAATGTGGAAAATGGTCCGTTTTCAAATGTTTTATTTTTGAACGTCAGTTCACATTTGTAGGTGGATCATCAGTGTTAGAGCTAAAATTAGCATGTTTAAAGTGATTTTCATGCTTCCAGGGGCTCGGGAAGTTAATTAAATACCATTTGGAGGCATTTAATGTTCGAGCAAAAACGGCTGATTTTCGACAAAAGAGATAACACCCCCCCATTACGTCATGCTTCAGAAATGTGGAAAATGGTCCGTTTTCAAATGTTTTATTTTTGAACGTCAGTTCACATTTGTAGGTGGATCATCAGTGTTAGAGCTAAAATTAGCATGTTTAAAGTGATTTTCATGCTTCCAGGGGCCCTAAACACAAGATTTATGGAATGGTTAAAAGTGCATGAAAATGGCCAATTTACTCACTCTGAGTTCTCAAAAAGGGTTTCTTCACCCCGGGAAGTTAATTAAATACCATTTGGAGGCATTTAATGTTCGAGCAAAAACGGCTGATTTTCGACAAAAGAGATAACACCCCCCCATTACGTCATGCTTCAGAAATGTGGAAAATGGTCAGTTTTCAAATGTTTTCTTTTTTAACGTCAGTTCACATTTGTAGTTGGATCATCAGTGTTAGAGCTAAAATTAGCATGTTTAAAGTGATTTTCATGCTTCCAGGGGCTCGGGAAGTGAAATAAATACCATTTGGAGGCATTTAATGTTCGAGCAAAAACGGCTGATTTTCGACAAAAGAGATAACACCCCCCCATTACGTCATGCTTCAGAAATGTGGAAAATGGTCCGTTTTCAAATGTTTTATTTTTGAACGTCAGTTCACATTTGTAGGTGGATCATCAGTGTTAGAGCTAAAATTAGCATGTTTAAAGTGATTTTCATGCTTCCAGGGGCTCGGGAAGTTAATTAAATACCATTTGGAGGCATTTAATGTTCGAGCAAAAACGGCTGATTTTCGACAAAAGAGATAACACCCCCCCATTACGTCATGCTTCAGAAATGTGGAAAATGGTCCGTTTTCAAATGTTTTATTTTTGAACGTCAGTTCACATTTGTAGGTGGATCATCAGTGTTAGAGCTAAAATTAGCATGTTTAAAGTGATTTTCATGCTTGCAGGGGCTCGGGAAGTTAATTAAATACCATTTGGAGGCATTTAATGTTCGAGCAAAAACGGCTGATTTTCGACAAAAGAGATAACACCCCCCCATTACGTCATGCTTCAGAAATGTGGAAAATGGTCCGTTTTCAAATGTTTTATTTTTGAACGTCAGTTCACATTTGTAGGTGGATCATCAGTGTTAGAGCTAAAATTAGCATGTTTAAAGTGATTTTCATGCTTCCAGGGGCTCGGGAAGTGAAATAAATACCATTTGAAGGCATTTAATGTTCGAGCAAAAACAGCTGATTTTCGACAAAAGAGATAACACCCGCCCATTACGTCATGCTTCAGAAATGTGGGAAATGGTCCGTTTTCAAATGTTTTATTTTTGAACGTCAGTTCACATTTGTAGGTGGATCATCAGTGTTAGAGCTAAAATTAGCATGTTTAAAGTGATTTTCATGCTTCCAGGGGCTCGGGAAGTTAATTAAATACCATTTGGAGGCATTTAATGTTCAAACAAAAACTGCAGATTTTCGACAAAAGAGATAACACCCCCCCATTACGTCATGCTTCAGAAATGTGGAAAATGGTCCGTTTTCAAATGTTTTATTTTTGAACGTCAGTTCACATTTGTAGGTGGATCATCAGTGTTAGAGCTAAAATTAGCATGTTTAAAGTGATTTTCATGCTTCCAGGGGCTCGGGAAGTTAATTAAATACCATTTGGAGGCATTTAATGTTCGAGCAAAAACGGCTGATTTTCGACAAAAGAGATAACACTACCCCATTACGTCATGCTTCAGAAATGTGGAAAATGGTCCTTTTTCAAATGTTTTATTTTTGAACGTCAGTTCACATTTGTAGGTGGATCATCAGTGTTAGAGCTAAAATTAGCATGTTTAAAGTGATTTTCATGCTTCCAGGGGCTCGGGAAGTTAATTAAATACCATTTGGAGGCATTTAATGATCGAGCAAAAACGGCTGATTTTCGACAAAAGAGATAACACCCCCCCATTACGTCATGCTTCAGAAATGTGGAAAATGGTCCGTTTTCAAATGTTTTATTTTTGAACGTCAGTTCACATTTGTAGGTGGATCATCAGTGTTAGAGCTAAAATTAGCATGTTTAAAGTGATTTTCATGCTTCCAGGGGCTCGGGAAGTTAATTAAATACCATTTGGAGGCATTTAATGTTCGAGCAAAAACGGCTGATTTTCGACAAAAGAGATAACACCCCCCCATTACGTCATGCTTCAGAAATGTGGAAAATGGTCCGTTTTCAAATGTTTTATTTTTGAACGTCAGTTCACATTTGTAGGTGGATCATCGGTGTTAGAGCTAAAATTAGCATGTTTAAAGTGATTTTCATGCTTCCAGGGGCTCGGGAAGTTAATTAAATACCATTTGGAGGCATTTAATGTTCGAGCAAAAACGGCTGATTTTCGACAAAAGAGATAACACCCCCCATTACGTGATGCTTCAGAAATGTGGAAAATGGTCCGTTTTCAAATGTTTTATTTTTGAACGTCAGTTCACATTTGTAGGTGGATCATCAGTGTTAGAGCTAAAATTAGCATGTTTAAAGTGATTTTCATGCTTCCAGGGGCTCGGGAAGTTAATTAAATACCATTTGGAGGCATTTAATGTTCGAGCAAAAACGGCTGATTTTCGACAAAAGAGATAACACCTCCCCATTACGTCATGCTTCAGAAATGTGGAAAATGGTCCTTTTTCAAATGTTTTATTTTTGAACGTCAGTTCACATTTGTAGGTGGATCATCAGTGTTAGAGCTAAAATTAGCATGTTTAAAGTGATTTTCATGCTTCCAGGGGCCCAAAACACAAGATTTATGGAATGGTTAAAAGTGCATGAAAATGGCCAATTTACTCACTCTGAGTTCTCAAAAAGGGTTTCTTCACCCCGGGAAGTTAATTAAATACCATTTGGAGGCATTTAATGTTCGAGCAAAAACGGCTGATTTTCGACAAAAGAGATAACACCCCCCCATTACGTCATGCTTCAGAAATGTGGAAAATGGTCCGTTTTCAAATGTTTTATTTTTTAACGTCAGTTCACATTTGTAGGTGGATCATCAGAGATAGAGCTAAAATTAGCATGTTTAAAGTGATTTTCATGCTTCCAGGGGCCCTAAACACAAGATTTATGGAATGGTTAAAAGTGCATGAAAATGGCCAATTTACTCACTCTGAGTTCTCAAAAAGGGTTTCTTCACCCCGGGAAGTTAATTAAATACCATTTGGAGGCATTTAATGTTCGAGCAAAAACGGCTGATTTTCGACAAAAGAGATAACACCCCCCCATTACGTCATGCTTCAGAAATGTGGAAAATGGTCCGTTTTCAAATGTTTTATTTTTGAACGTCAGTTCACATTTGTAGGTGGATCATCAGTGTTAGAGCTAAAATTAGCATGTTTAAAGTGATTTTCATGCTTCCAGGGGCTCGGGAAGTTAATTAAATACCATTTGGAGGCATTTAATGTTCGAGCAAAAACGGCTGATTTTCGACAAAAGAGATAACACCCCCCCATTACGTCATGCTTCAGAAATGTGGAAAATGGTCCGTTTTCAAATGTTTTATTTTTGAACGTCAGTTCACATTTGTAGGTGGATCATCAGTGTTAGAGCTAAAATTAGCATGTTTAAAGTGATTTTCATGCTTCCAGGGGCTCGGGAAGTTAATTAAATACCATTTGGAGGCATTTAATGTTCGAGCAAAAACGGCTGATTTTCGACAAAAGAGATAACACCCCCCCATTACGTCATGCTTCAGAAATGTGGAAAATGGTCCGTTTTCAAATGTTTTATTTTTGAACGTGAGTTCACATTTGTAGGTGGATCATCAGTGTTAGAGCTAAAATTAGCATGTTTAAAGTGATTTTCATGCTTCCAGGGGCTCGGGAAGTTAATTAAATACCATTTGGAGGCATTTAATGTTCGAGCAAAAACGGCTGATTTTCGACAAAAGAGATAACACCCCCCCATTACGTCATGCTTCAGAAATGTGGAAAATGGTCCGTTTTCAAATGTTTTATTTTTGAACGTCAGTTCACATTTGTAGGTGGATCACCAGTGTTAGAGCCAAAATTAGCATGTTTAAAGTGATTTTCATGCTTCCAGGGGCTCGGGAAGTTAATTAAATACCATTTGGAGGCATTTAATGTTCGAGCAAAAACGGCTGATTTTCGACAAAAGAGATAACACCCCCCCATTACGTCATGCTTCAGAAATGTGGAAAATGGTCCGTTTTCAAATGTTTTATTTTTGAACGTCAGTTCACATTTGTAGGTGGATCATCAGTGTTAGAGCTAAAATTAGCATGTTTAAAGTGATTTTCATGCTTCCAGGGGCTCGGGAAGTGAAATAAATACCATTTGGAGGCATTTAATGTTCGAGCAAAAACGGCTGATTTTCGACAAAAGAGATAACACCCCCCCATTACGTCATGCTTCAGAAATGTGGAAAATGGTCCGTTTTCAAATGTTTTATTTTTGAACGTCAGTTCACATTTGTAGGTGGATCATCAGTGTTAGAGCTAAAATTAGCATGTTTAAAGTGATTTTCATGCTTCCAGGGGCTCGGGAAGTTAATTAAATACCATTTGGAGGCATTTAATGTTCGAGCAAAAACGGCTGATTTTCGAAAAAAGAGATAACACCCCCCCATTACGTCATGCTTCAGAAATGTGGAAAATGGTCCTTTTTCAAATGTTTTATTTTTGAACGTCAGTTCACATTTGTAGGTGGATCATCAGTGTTAGAGCTAAAATTAACATGTTTAAAGTGATTTTCATGCTTCCAGGGGCCCAAAACACAAGATTTATGGAATGGTTAAAAGTGCATGAAAATGGCCAATTTACTCACTCTGAGTTCTCAAAAAGGGTTTCTTCACCCCGGGAAGTTAATTAAATACCATTTGGAGGCATTTAATGTTCGAGCAAAAACGGCTGATTTTCGACAAAAGAGATAACACCCCCCCATTACGTCATGCTTCAGAAATGTGGAAAATGGTCCGTTTTCAAATGTTTTATTTTTGAACGTCAGTTCACATTTGTAGGTGGATCATCAGTGTTAGAGCTAAAATTAGCATGTTTAAAGTGATTTTCATGCTTCCAGGGGCCCAAAACACAAGATTTATGGAATGGTTAAAAGTGCATGAAAATGGCCAATTTACTCACTCTGGGTTCTCAAAAAGGGTTTCTTCACCCCGGGAAGTTAATTAAATACCATTTGGAGGCATTTAATGTTCGAGCAAAAACGGCTGATTTTCGACAAAAGAGATAACACCCCCCCATTACGTCATGCTTCAAAATGTGGAAAATGGTCCGTTTTCAAATGTTTTATTTTTGAACGTCAGTTCACATTTGTAGGTGGATCATCAGTGTTAGAGCTAAAATTAGCATGTTTAAAGTGATTTTCATGCTTCCAGGGGCTCGGGAAGTTAATTAAATACCATTTGGAGGCATTTAATGTTCGAGCAAAAACGGCTGATTTTCGACAAAAGAGATAACACCCCCCCATTACGTCATGCTTCAGAAATGTGGAAAATGGTCCGTTTTCAAATGTTTTATTTTTGAACGTCAGTTCACATTTGTAGGTGGATCATCAGTGTTAGAGCTAAAATTAGCATGTTTAAAGTGATTTTCATGCTTCCAGGGGCTCGGGAAGTTAATTAAATACCATTTGGAGGCATTTAATGTTCGAGCAAAAACGGCTGATTTTCGACAAAAGAGATAACACCCCCCCATTACGTCATGCTTCAGAAATGTGGAAAATGGTCCGTTTTCAAATGTTTTATTTTTGAACGTCAGTTCACATTTGTAGGTGGATCATCAGTGTTAGAGCTAAAATTAGCATGTTTAAAGTGATTTTCATGCTTCCAGGGGCTCGGGAAGTTAATTAAATACCATTTGGAGGCATTTAATGTTCGAGCAAAAACGGCTGATTTTCGACAAAAGAGATAACACCCCCCCATTACGTCATGCTTCAGAAATGTGGAAAATGGTCCGTTTTCAAATGTTTTATTTTTGAACGTCAGTTCACATTTGTAGGTGGATCATCAGTGTTAGAGCTAAAATTAGCATGTTTAAAGTGATTTTCATGCTTCCAGGGGCTCGGGAAGTTAATTAAATACCATTTGGAGGCATTTAATGTTCGAGCAAAAACGGCTGATTTTCGACAAAAGAGATAACACCCCCCCATTACGTCATGCTTCAGAAATGTGGAAAATGGTCCGTTTTCAAATGTTTTATTTTTGAACGTCAGTTCACATTTGTAGGTGGATCATCAGTGTTAGAGCCAAAATTAGCATGTTTAAAGTGATTTTCATGCTTCCAGGGGCTCGGGAAGTGAAATAAATACCATTTGGAGGCATTTAATGTTCGAGCAAAAACGGCTGATTTTCGACAAAAGAGATAACACCCCCCCATTACGTCATGCTTCAGAAATGTGGAAAATGGTCCGTTTTCAAATGTTTTATTTTTGAACGTGAGTTCACATTTGTAGGTGGATCATCAGTGTTAGAGCTAAAATTAGCATGTTTAAAGTGATTTTCATGCTTCCAGGGGCTCGGGAAGTTAATTAAATACCATTTGGAGGCATTTAATGTTCGAGCAAAAACGGCTGATTTTCGACAAAAGAGATAACACCCCCCCATTACGTCATGCTTCAGAAATGTGGAAAATGGTCCGTTTTCAAATGTTTTATTTTTGAACGTCAGTTCACATTTGTAGGTGGATCACCAGTGTTAGAGCCAAAATTAGCATGTTTAAAGTGATTTTCATGCTTCCAGGGGCTCGGGAGGTTAATTAAATACCATTTGGAGGCATTTAATGTTCGAGCAAAAACGGCTGATTTTCGACAAAAGAGATAACACCCCCCCATTACGTCATGCTTCAGAAATGTGGAAAATGGTCCGTTTTCAAATGTTTTATTTTTGAACGTCAGTTCACATTTGTAGGTGGATCATCAGTGTTAGAGCTAAAATTAGCATGTTTAAAGTGATTTTCATGCTTCCAGGGGCTCGGGAAGTGAAATAAATACCATTTGGAGGCATTTAATGTTTGAGCAAAAACGGCTGATTTTCGACAAAAGAGATAACACCCCCCATCACGTCATGCTTCAGAAATGTGGAAAATGGTCCGTTTTCAAATGTTTTATTTTTGAACGTCAGTTCACATTTGTAGGTGGATCATCAGTGTTAGAGCTAAAATTAGCATGTTTAAAGTGATTTTCATGCTTCCAGGGGCTCGGGAAGTTAATTAAATACCATTTGGAGGCATTTAATGTTCGAGCAAAAACGGCTGATTTTCAAAAAAAGAGATAACACCCCCCCATTACGTCATGCTTCAGAAATGTGGAAAATGGTCCTTTTTCAAATGTTTTATTTTTGAACGTCAGTTCACATTTGTAGGTGGATCATCAGTGTTAGAGCTAAAATTAGCATGTTTAAAGTGATTTTCATGCTTCCAGGGGCCCAAAACACAAGATTTATGGAATGGTTAAAAGTGCATGAAAATGGCCAATTTACTCACTCTGAGTTCTCAAAAAGGGTTTCTTCACCCCGGGAAGTTAATTAAATACCATTTGGAGGCATTTAATGTTCGAGCAAAAACGGCTGATTTTCGACAAAAGAGATAACACCCCCCCATTACGTCATGCTTCAGAAATGTGGAAAATGGTCCGTTTTCAAATGTTTTCTTTTTTAACGTCAGTTCACATTTGTAGGTGGATCATCAGTGTTAGAGCTAAAATTAGCATGTTTAAAGTGATTTTCATGCTTCCAGGGGCCCTAAACACAAGATTTATGGAATGGTTAAAAGTGCATGAAAATGGCCAATTTACTCACTCTGAGTTCTCAAAAAGGGTTTCTTCACCCCGGGAAGTTAATTAAATACCATTTGGAGGCATTTAATGTTCGAGCAAAAACGGCTGATTTTCGACAAAAGAGATAACACCCCCCCATTACGTCATGCTTCAGAAATGTGGAAAATGGTCAGTTTTCAAATGTTTTCTTTTTTAACGTCAGTTCACATTTGTAGTTGGATCATCAGTGTTAGAGCTAAAATTAGCATGTTTAAAGTGATTTTCATGCTTCCAGGGGCTCGGGAAGTGAAATAAATACCATTTGGAGGCATTTAATGTTCGAGAAAAAACGGCTGATTTTCGACAAAAGAGATAACACCCCCCCATTACGTCATGCTTCAGAAATGTGGAAAATGGTCCGTTTTCAAATGTTTTATTTTTGAACGTCAGTTCACATTTGTAGGTGGATCATCAGTGTTAGAGCTAAAATTAGCATGTTTAAAGTGATTTTCATGCTTCCAGGGGGTCGGGAAGTGAAATAAATACCATTTGGAGGCATTTAATGTTCGAGCAAAAACGGCTGATTTTCGACAAAAGAGATAACACCCCCCCATTACGTCATGCTTCAGAAATGTGGAAAATGGTCCGTTTTCAAAGGTTTTATTTTTGAACGTCAGTTCACATTTGTAGGTGGATCATCAGTGTTAGAGCTAAAATTAGCATGTTTAAAGTGATTTTCATGCTTCCAGGGGCTCGGGAAGTTAATTAAATACCATTTGGAGGCATTTAATGTTCGAGCAAAAACGGCTGATTTTCGACAAAAGAGATAACACCCCCCCATTACGTCATGCTTCAGAAATGTGGAAAATGGTCCTTTTTCATATGTTTTATTTTTGAATGTCAGTTCACATTTGTAGGTGGATCATCAGTGTTAGAGCTAAAATTAGCATGTTTAAAGTGATTTTCATGCTTCCAGGGGCTCGGGAAGTTAATTAAATACCATTTGGAGGCATTTAATGTTCGAGCAAAAACGGCTGATTTTCGACAAAAGAGATAACACCCCCCCATTACGTCATGCTTCAGAAATGTGGAAAATGGTCCGTTTTCAAATGTTTTATTTTTGAACGTCAGTTCACATTTGTAGGTGGATCATCGGTGTTAGAGCTGAAATTAGCATGTTTAAAGTGATTTTCATGCTTCCAGGGGCTCGGGAAGTTAATTAAATACCATTTGGAGGCATTTAATGTTCGAGCAAAAACGGCTGATTTTCGACAAAAGAGATAACACCCCCCCATTACGTCATGCTACAGAAATGTGGAAAATGGTCCGTTTTCAAATGTTTTATTTTTGAACGTCAGTTCACATTTGTAGGTGGATCATCAGTGTTAGAGATAAAATTAGCATGTTTAAAGTGATTTTCATGCTTCCAGGGGCTCGGGAAGTGAAATAAATACCATTTGGAGGCATTTAATGTTCGAGCAAAAACGGCTGATTTTCGACAAAAGAGATAACACCCCCCCATTACATCATGCTTCAGAAATGTGGAAAATGGTCCGTTTTCAAATGTTTTATTTTTGAACGTCAGTTCACATTTGTAGGTGGATCATCAGTGTTAGAGCTAAAATTAGCATGTTTAAAGTGATTTTCATGCTTCCAGGGGCCCAAAACACAAGATTTATGGAATGGTTAAAAGTGCATGAAAATGGCCAATTTACTCACTCTGGGTTCTCAAAAAGGGTTTCTTCACCCCGGGAAGTTAATTAAATACCATTTGGAGGCATTTAATGTTCGAGCAAAAACGGCTGATTTTCGACAAAAGAGATAACACCCCCCCATTACGTCATGCTTCAAAATGTGGAAAATGGTCCGTTTTCAAATGTTTTATTTTTGAACGTCAGTTCACATTTGTAGGTGGATCATCAGTGTTAGAGCTAAAATTAGCATGTTTAAAGTGATTTTCATGCTTCCAGGGGCTCGGGAAGTTAATTAAATACCATTTGGAGGCATTTAATGTTCGAGCAAAAACGGCTGATTTTCGACAAAAGAGATAACACCCCCCCATTACGTCATGCTTCAGAAATGTGGAAAATGGTCCGTTTTCAAATGTTTTATTTTTGAACGTCAGTTCACATTTGTAGGTGGATCATCAGTGTTAGAGCTAAAATTAGCATGTTTAAAGTGATTTTCATGCTTCCAGGGGCCCTAAACACAAGATTTATGGAATGGTTAAAAGTGCATGAAAATGGCCAATTTACTCACTCTGAGTTCTCAAAAAGGGTTTCTTCACCCCGGGAAGTTAATTAAATACCATTTGGAGGCATTTAATGTTCGAGCAAAAACGGCTGATTTTCGACAAAAGAGATAACACCCCCCCATTACGTCATGCTTCAGAAATGTGGAAAATGGTCAGTTTTCAAATGTTTTCTTTTTTAACGTCAGTTCACATTTGTAGTTGGATCATCAGTGTTAGAGCTAAAATTAGCATGTTTAAAGTGATTTTCATGCTTCCAGGGGCTCGGGAAGTGAAATAAATACCATTTGGAGGCATTTAATGTTCGAGCAAAAACGGCTGATTTTCGACAAAAGAGATAACACCCCCCCATTACGTCATGCTTCAGAAATGTGGAAAATGGTCCGTTTTCAAATGTTTTATTTTTGAACGTCAGTTCACATTTGTAGGTGGATCATCAGTGTTAGAGCTAAAATTAGCATGTTTAAAGTGATTTTCATGCTTCCAGGGGCTCGGGAAGTTAATTAAATACCATTTGGAGGCATTTAATGTTCGAGCAAAAACGGCTGATTTTCGACAAAAGAGATAACACCCCCCCATTACGTCATGCTTCAGAAATGTGGAAAATGGTCTGTTTTCAAATGTTTTATTTTTGAACGTCAGTTCACATTTGTAGGTGGATCATCAGTGTTAGAGCTAAAATTAGCATGTTTAAAGTGATTTTCATGCTTGCAGGGGCTCGGGAAGTTAATTAAATACCATTTGGAGGCATTTAATGTTCGAGCAAAAACGGCTGATTTTCGACAAAAGAGATAACACCCCCCCATTACGTCATGCTTCAGAAATGTGGAAAATGGTCCGTTTTCAAATGTTTTATTTTTGAACGTCAGTTCACATTTGTAGGTGGATCATCAGTGTTAGAGCTAAAATTAGCATGTTTAAAGTGATTTTCATGCTTCCAGGGGCTCGGGAAGTGAAATAAATACCATTTGAAGGCATTTAATGTTCGAGCAAAAACAGCTGATTTTCGACAAAAGAGATAACACCCGCCCATTACGTCATGCTTCAGAAATGTGGGAAATGGTCCGTTTTCAAATGTTTTATTTTTGAACGTCAGTTCACATTTGTAGGTGGATCATCAGTGTTAGAGCTAAAATTAGCATGTTTAAAGTGATTTTCATGCTTCCAGGGGCTCGGGAAGTTAATTAAATACCATTTGGAGGCATTTAATGTTCAAACAAAAACTGCAGATTTTCGACAAAAGAGATAACACCCCCCCATTACGTCATGCTTCAGAAATGTGGAAAATGGTCCGTTTTCAAATGTTTTATTTTTGAACGTCAGTTCACATTTGTAGGTGGATCATCAGTGTTAGAGCTAAAATTAGCATGTTTAAAGTGATTTTCATGCTTCCAGGGGCTCGGGAAGTTAATTAAATACCATTTGGAGGCATTTAATGTTCGAGCAAAAACGGCTGATTTTCGACAAAAGAGATAACACTACCCCATTACGTCATGCTTCAGAAATGTGGAAAATGGTCCTTTTTCAAATGTTTTATTTTTGAACGTCAGTTCACATTTGTAGGTGGATCATCAGTGTTAGAGCTAAAATTAGCATGTTTAAAGTGATTTTCATGCTTCCAGGGGCTCGGGAAGTTAATTAAATACCATTTGGAGGCATTTAATGATCGAGCAAAAACGGCTGATTTTCGACAAAAGAGATAACACCCCCCCATTACGTCATGCTTCAGAAATGTGGAAAATGGTCCGTTTTCAAATGTTTTATTTTTGAACGTCAGTTCACATTTGTAGGTGGATCATCAGTGTTAGAGCTAAAATTAGCATGTTTAAAGTGATTTTCATGCTTCCAGGGGCTCGGGAAGTTAATTAAATACCATTTGGAGGCATTTAATGTTCGAGCAAAAACGGCTGATTTTCGACAAAAGAGATAACACCCCCCCATTACGTCATGCTTCAGAAATGTGGAAAATGGTCCGTTTTCAAATGTTTTATTTTTGAACGTCAGTTCACATTTGTAGGTGGATCATCGGTGTTAGAGCTAAAATTAGCATGTTTAAAGTGATTTTCATGCTTCCAGGGGCTCGGGAAGTTAATTAAATACCATTTGGAGGCATTTAATGTTCGAGCAAAAACGGCTGATTTTCGACAAAAGAGATAACACCCCCCATTACGTGATGCTTCAGAAATGTGGAAAATGGTCCGTTTTCAAATGTTTTATTTTTGAACGTCAGTTCACATTTGTAGGTGGATCATCAGTGTTAGAGCTAAAATTAGCATGTTTAAAGTGATTTTCATGCTTCCAGGGGCTCGGGAAGTTAATTAAATACCATTTGGAGGCATTTAATGTTCGAGCAAAAACGGCTGATTTTCGACAAAAGAGATAACACCTCCCCATTACGTCATGCTTCAGAAATGTGGAAAATGGTCCTTTTTCAAATGTTTTATTTTTGAACGTCAGTTCACATTTGTAGGTGGATCATCAGTGTTAGAGCTAAAATTAGCATGTTTAAAGTGATTTTCATGCTTCCAGGGGCCCAAAACACAAGATTTATGGAATGGTTAAAAGTGCATGAAAATGGCCAATTTACTCACTCTGAGTTCTCAAAAAGGGTTTCTTCACCCCGGGAAGTTAATTAAATACCATTTGGAGGCATTTAATGTTCGAGCAAAAACGGCTGATTTTCGACAAAAGAGATAACACCCCCCCATTACGTCATGCTTCAGAAATGTGGAAAATGGTCCGTTTTCAAATGTTTTATTTTTTAACGTCAGTTCACATTTGTAGGTGGATCATCAGAGATAGAGCTAAAATTAGCATGTTTAAAGTGATTTTCATGCTTCCAGGGGCCCTAAACACAAGATTTATGGAATGGTTAAAAGTGCATGAAAATGGCCAATTTACTCACTCTGAGTTCTCAAAAAGGGTTTCTTCACCCCGGGAAGTTAATTAAATACCATTTGGAGGCATTTAATGTTCGAGCAAAAACGGCTGATTTTCGACAAAAGAGATAACACCCCCCCATTACGTCATGCTTCAGAAATGTGGAAAATGGTCCGTTTTCAAATGTTTTATTTTTGAACGTCAGTTCACATTTGTAGGTGGATCATCAGTGTTAGAGCTAAAATTAGCATGTTTAAAGTGATTTTCATGCTTCCAGGGGCTCGGGAAGTTAATTAAATACCATTTGGAGGCATTTAATGTTCGAGCAAAAACGGCTGATTTTCGACAAAAGAGATAACACCCCCCCATTACGTCATGCTTCAGAAATGTGGAAAATGGTCCGTTTTCAAATGTTTTATTTTTGAACGTCAGTTCACATTTGTAGGTGGATCATCAGTGTTAGAGCTAAAATTAGCATGTTTAAAGTGATTTTCATGCTTCCAGGGGCTCGGGAAGTTAATTAAATACCATTTGGAGGCATTTAATGTTCGAGCAAAAACGGCTGATTTTCGACAAAAGAGATAACACCCCCCCATTACGTCATGCTTCAGAAATGTGGAAAATGGTCCGTTTTCAAATGTTTTATTTTTGAACGTGAGTTCACATTTGTAGGTGGATCATCAGTGTTAGAGCTAAAATTAGCATGTTTAAAGTGATTTTCATGCTTCCAGGGGCTCGGGAAGTTAATTAAATACCATTTGGAGGCATTTAATGTTCGAGCAAAAACGGCTGATTTTCGACAAAAGAGATAACACCCCCCCATTACGTCATGCTTCAGAAATGTGGAAAATGGTCCGTTTTCAAATGTTTTATTTTTGAACGTCAGTTCACATTTGTAGGTGGATCACCAGTGTTAGAGCCAAAATTAGCATGTTTAAAGTGATTTTCATGCTTCCAGGGGCTCGGGAAGTTAATTAAATACCATTTGGAGGCATTTAATGTTCGAGCAAAAACGGCTGATTTTCGACAAAAGAGATAACACCCCCCCATTACGTCATGCTTCAGAAATGTGGAAAATGGTCCGTTTTCAAATGTTTTATTTTTGAACGTCAGTTCACATTTGTAGGTGGATCATCAGTGTTAGAGCTAAAATTAGCATGTTTAAAGTGATTTTCATGCTTCCAGGGGCTCGGGAAGTGAAATAAATACCATTTGGAGGCATTTAATGTTCGAGCAAAAACGGCTGATTTTCGACAAAAGAGATAACACCCCCCCATTACGTCATGCTTCAGAAATGTGGAAAATGATCCGTTTTCAAAGGTTTTATTTTTGAACGTCAGTTCACATTTGTAGGTGGATCATCAGTGTTAGAGCTAAAATTAGCATGTTTAAAGTGATTTTCATGCTTCCAGGGGCTCGGGAAGTTAATTAAATACCATTTGGAGGCATTTAATGTTCGAGCAAAAACGGCTGATTTTCGACAAAAGAGATAACACCCCCCCATTACGTCATGCTTCAGAAATGTGGAAAATGGTCCTTTTTCATATGTTTTATTTTTGAACGTCAGTTCACATTTGTAGGTGGATCATCAGTGTTAGAGCTAAAATTAGCATGTTTAAAGTGATTTTCATGCTTCCAGGGGCTCGGGAAGTTAATTAAATACCATTTGGAGGCATTTAATGTTCGAGCAAAAACGGCTGATTTTCGACAAAAGAGATAACACCCCCCCATTACGTCATGCTTCAGAAATGTGGAAAATGGTCCGTTTTCAAATGTTTTATTTTTGAACGTCAGTTCACATTTGTAGGTGGATCATCAGTGTTAGAGCTGAAATTAGCATGTTTAAAGTGATTTTCATGCTTCCAGGGGCTCGGGAAGTTAATTAAATACCATTTGGAGGCATTTAATGTTCGAGCAAAAACGGCTGATTTTCGACAAAAGAGATAACACCCCCCCATTACGTCATGCTACAGAAATGTGGAAAATGGTCCGTTTTCAAATGTTTTATTTTTGAACGTCAGTTCACATTTGTAGGTGGATCATCAGTGTTAGAGATAAAATTAGCATGTTTAAAGTGATTTTCATGCTTCCAGGGGCTCGGGAAGTGAAATAAATACCATTTGGAGGCATTTAATGTTCGAGCAAAAACGGCTGATTTTCGACAAAAGAGATAACACCCCCCCATTACGTCATGCTTCAGAAATGTGGAAAATGGTCCGTTTTCAAATGTTTTATTTTTGAACGTCAGTTCACATTTGTAGGTGGATCATCAGTGTTAGAGCTAAAATTAGCATGTTTAAAGTGATTTTCATGCTTCCAGGGGCCCAAAACACAAGATTTATGGAATGGTTAAAAGTGCATGAAAATGGCCAATTTACTCACTCTGAGTTCTCAAAAAGGGTTTCTTCACCCCGGGAAGTTAATTAAATACCATTTGGAGGCATTTAATGTTCGAGCAAAAACGGCTGATTTTCGACAAAAGAGATAACACCCCCCATTACGTCATGCTTCAGAAATGTGGAAAATGGTCCGTTTTCAAATGTTTTATTTTTGAACGTCAGTTCACATTTGTAGGTGGATCATCAGTGTTAGAGCTAAAATTAGCATGTTTAAAGTGATTTTCATGCTTCCAGGGGCTCGGGAAGTTAATTAAATACCATTTGGAGGCATTTAATGTTCGAGCAAAAACGGCTGATTTTCGACAAAAGAGATAACACCCCCCAATTACGTCATGCTTCAGAAATGTGGAAAATGGTCCGTTTTCAAATGTTTTATTTTTGAACGTCAGTTCACATTTGTAGGTGGATCATCAGTGTTAGAGCTAAAATTAGCATGTTTAAAGTGATTTTCATGCTTCGAGGGGCTCGGGAAGTTAATTAAATACCATTTGGAGGCATTTAATGTTCGAGCAAAAACGGCTGATTTTCGACAAAAGAGATAACACCCCCCCATTACGTCATGCTTCAGAAATGTGGAAAATGGTCCGTTTTCAAATGTTTTATTTTTGAACGTCAGTTCACATTTGTAGGTGGATCATCAGTGTTAGAGCTAAAATTAGCATGTTTAAAGTGATTTTCATGCTTCCAGGGGCTCGGGAAGTTAATTAAATACCATTTGGAGGCATTTAATGTTCGAGCAAAAACGGCTGATTTTCGACAAAAGAGATAACACCCCCCCATTACGTCATGCTTCAGAAATGTGGAAAATGGTCCGTTTTCAAATGTTTTATTTTTGAACGTCAGTTCACATTTGTAGGTGGATCATCAGTGTTAGAGCTAAAATTAGCATGTTTAAAGTGATTTTCATGCTTCCAGGGGCTCGGGAAGTTAATTAAATACCATTTGGAGGCATTTAATGTTCGAGCAAAAACGGCTGATTTTCGACAAAAGAGATAACACCCCCCCATTACGTCATGCTTCAGAAATGTGGAAAATGGTCCGTTTTCAAATGTTTTATTTTTGAACGTCAGTTCACATTTGTAGGTGGATCATCAGTGTTAGAGCTAAAATTAGCATGTTTAAAGTGATTTTCATGCTTCCAGGGGCTCGGGAAGTGAAATAAATACCATTTGGAGGCATTTAATGTTCGAGCAAAAACGGCTGATTTTCGACAAAAGAGATAACACCCCCCCATTACGTCATGCTTCAGAAATGTGGAAAATGGTCCGTTTTCAAAGGTTTTATTTTTGAACGTCAGTTCACATTTGTAGGTGGATCATCAGTGTTAGAGCTAAAATTAGCATGTTTAAAGTGATTTTCATGCTTCCAGGGGCTCGGGAAGTTAATTAAATACCATTTGGAGGCATTTAATGTTCGAGCAAAAACGGCTGATTTTCGACAAAAGAGATAACACCCCCCCATTACGTCATGCTTCAGAAATGTGGAAAATGGTCCTTTTTCAAATGTTTTATTTTTGAACGTCAGTTCACATTTGTAGGTGGATCATCAGTGTTAGAGCTAAAATTAGCATGTTTAAAGTGATTTTCATGCTTCCAGGGGCTCGGGAAGTTAATTAAATACCATTTGGAGGCATTTAATGTTCGAGCAAAAACGGCTGATTTTCGACAAAAGAGATAACACCCCCCCATTACGTCATGCTTCAGAAATGTGGAAAATGGTCCGTTTTCAAATGTTTTATTTTTGAACGTCAGTTCACATTTGTAGGTGGATCATCAGTGTTAGAGCTGAAATTAGCATGTTTAAAGTGATTTTCATGCTTCCAGGGGCTCGGGAAGTTAATTAAATACCATTTGGAGGCATTTAATGTTCGAGCAAAAACGGCTGATTTTCGACAAAAGAGATAACACCCCCCCATTACGTCATGCTACAGAAATGTGGAAAATGGTCCGTTTTCAAATGTTTTATTTTTGAACGTCAGTTCACATTTGTAGGTGGATCATCAGTGTTAGAGATAAAATTAGCATGTTTAAAGTGATTTTCATGCTTCCAGGGGCTCGGGAAGTGAAATAAATACCATTTGGAGGCATTTAATGTTCGAGCAAAAACGGCTGATTTTCGACAAAAGAGATAACACCCCCCCCATTACGTCATGCTTCAGAAATGTGGAAAATGGTCCGTTTTCAAATGTTTTATTTTTGAACGTCAGTTCACATTTGTAGGTGGATCATCAGTGTTAGAGCTAAAATTAGCATGTTTAAAGTGATTTTCATGCTTCCAGGGGCCCAAAACACAAGATTTATGGAATGGTTAAAAGTGCATGAAAATGGCCAATTTACTCACTCTGAGTTCTCAAAAAGGGTTTCTTCACCCCGGGAAGTTAATTAAATACCATTTGGAGGCATTTAATGTTCGAGCAAAAACGGCTGATTTTCGACAAAAGAGATAACACCCCCCCATTACGTCATGCTTCAGAAATGTGGAAAATGGTCCGTTTTCAAATGTTTTATTTTTGAACGTCAGTTCACATTTGTAGGTGGATCATCAGTGTTAGAGCTAAAATTAGCATGTTTAAAGTGATTTTCATGCTTCCAGGGGCTCGGGAAGTTAATTAAATACCATTTGGAGGCATTTAATGTTCGAGCAAAAACGGCTGATTTTCGACAAAAGAGATAACACCCCCCCATTACGTCATGCTTCAGAAATGTGGAAAATGGTCCGTTTTCAAATGTTTTATTTTTGAACGTCAGTTCACATTTGTAGGTGGATCATCAGTGTTAGAGCTAAAATTAGCATGTTTAAAGTGATTTTCATGCTTCCAGGGGCTCGGGAAGTTAATTAAATACCATTTGGAGGCATTTAATGTTCGAGCAAAAACGGCTGATTTTCGACAAAAGAGATAACACCCCCCCATTACGTCATGCTTCAGAAATGTGGAAAATGGTCCGTTTTCAAATGTTTTATTTTTGAACGTCAGTTCACATTTGTAGGTGGATCATCAGTGTTAGAGCTAAAATTAGCATGTTTAAAGTGATTTTCATGCTTCCAGGGGCTCGGGAAGTTAATTAAATACCATTTGGAGGCATTTAATGTTCGAGCAAAAACGGCTGATTTTCGACAAAAGAGATAACACCCCCCCATTACGTCATGCTTCAGAAATGTGGAAAATGGTCCGTTTTCAAATGTTTTATTTTTGAATGTCAGTTCACATTTGTAGGTGGATCATCAGTGTTAGAGCTAAAATTAGCATGTTTAAAGTGATTTTCATGCTTCCAGGGGCTCGGGAAGTTAATTAAATACCATTTGGAGGCATTTAATGTTCGAGCAAAAACGGCTGATTTTCGACAAAAGAGATAACACCCCCCCATTACGTCATGCTTCAGAAATGTGGAAAATGGTCCGTTTTCAAATGTTTTATTTTTGAACGTCAGTTCACATTTGTAGGTGGATCATCAGTGTTAGAGCTAAAATTAGCATGTTTAAAGTGATTTTCATGCTTCCAGGGGCTCTGGAAGTGAAATAAATACCATTTGGAGGCATTTAATGTTCGAGCAAAAACGGCTGATTTTCGACAAAAGAGATAACACCCGCCCATTACGTCATGCTTCAGAAATGTGGGAAATGGTCCGTTTTCAAATGTTTTATTTTTGAACGTCAGTTCACATTTGTAGGTGGATCATCAGTGTTAGAGCTAAAATTAGCATGTTTAAAGTGATTTTCATGCTTTCAGGGGCTCGGGAAGTTAATTAAATACCATTTGGAGGCATTTAATGTTCGAGCAAAAACGGCAGATTTTCGACAAAAGAGATAACACCCCCCCATTACGTCATGCTTCAGAAATGTGGAAAATGGTCCGTTTTCAAATGTTTTATTTTTGAACGTCAGTTCACATTTGTAGGTGGATCATCAGTGTTAGAGCTAAAATTAGCATGTTTAAAGTGATTTTCATGCTTCCAGGGGCTCGGGAAGTTAATTAAATACCATTTGGAGGCATTTAATGTTCGAGCAAAAACGGCTGATTTTCGACAAAAGAGATAACACCCCCCAATTACGTCATGCTTCAGAAATGTGGAAAATGGTCCGTTTTCAAATGTTTTATTTTTGAACGTCAGTTCACATTTGTAGGTGGATCATCAGTGTTAGAGCTAAAATTAGCATGTTTAAAGTGATTTTCATGCTTCCAGGGGCTCGGGAAGTTAATTAAATACCATTTGGAGGCATTTAATGTTCGAGCAAAAACGGCTGATTTTCGACAAAAGAGATAACACCCCCCCATTACGTCATGCTTCAGAAATGTGGAAAATGGTCCGTTTTCAAATGTTTTATTTTTGAACGTCAGTTCACATTTGTAGGTGGATCATCAGTGTTAGAGCTAAAATTAGCATGTTTAAAGTGATTTTCATGCTTCCAGGGGCTCGGGAAGTTAATTAAATACCATTTGGAGGCATTTAATGTTCGAGCAAAAACGGCTGATTTTCGACAAAAGAGATAACACCCCCCCATTACGTCATGCTTCAGAAATGTGGAAAATGGTCCGTTTTCAAATGTTTTATTTTTGAACGTCAGTTCACATTTGTAGGTGGATCATCAGTGTTAGAGCTAAAATTAGCATGTTTAAAGTGATTTTCATGCTTCCAGGGGCTCGGGAAGTTAATTAAATACCATTTGGAGGCATTTAATGTTCGAGCAAAAACGGCTGATTTTCGACAAAAGAGATAACACCCCCCCATTACGTCATGCTTCAGAAATGTGGAAAATGGTCCGTTTTCAAATGTTTTATTTTTGAACGTCAGTTCACATTTGTAGGTGGATCATCAGTGTTAGAGCTAAAATTAGCATGTTTAAAGTGATTTTCATGCTTCCAGGGGCTCGGGAAGTGAAATAAATACCATTTGGAGGCATTTAATGTTCGAGCAAAAACGGCTGATTTTCGACAAAAGAGATAACACCCCCCCATTACGTCATGCTTCAGAAATGTGGAAAATGGTCCGTTTTCAAAGGTTTTATTTTTGAACGTCAGTTCACATTTGTAGGTGGATCATCAGTGTTAGAGCTAAAATTAGCATGTTTAAAGTGATTTTCATGCTTCCAGGGGCTCGGGAAGTTAATTAAATACCATTTGGAGGCATTTAATGTTCGAGCAAAAACGGCTGATTTTCGACAAAAGAGATAACACCCCCCCATTACGTCATGCTTCAGAAATGTGGAAAATGGTCCTTTTTCAAATGTTTTATTTTTGAACGTCAGTTCACATTTGTAGGTGGATCATCAGTGTTAGAGCTAAAATTAGCATGTTTAAAGTGATTTTCATGCTTCCAGGGGCTCGGGAAGTTAATTAAATACCATTTGGAGGCATTTAATGTTCGAGCAAAAACGGCTGATTTTCGACAAAAGAGATAACACCCCCCCATTACGTCATGCTTCAGAAATGTGGAAAATGGTCCGTTTTCAAATGTTTTATTTTTGAACGTCAGTTCACATTTGTAGGTGGATCATCAGTGTTAGAGCTGAAATTAGCATGTTTAAAGTGATTTTCATGCTTCCAGGGGCTCGGGAAGTTAATAAAATACCATTTGGAGGCATTTAATGTTCGAGCAAAAACGGCTGATTTTCGACAAAAGAGATAACACCCCCCCATTACGTCATGCTACAGAAATGTGGAAAATGGTCCGTTTTCAAATGTTTTATTTTTGAACGTCAGTTCACATTTGTAGGTGGATCATCAGTGTTAGAGATAAAATTAGCATGTTTAAAGTGATTTTCATGCTTCCAGGGGCTCGGGAAGTGAAATAAATACCATTTGGAGGCATTTAATGTTCGAGCAAAAACGGCTGATTTTCGACAAAAGAGATAACACCCCCCCATTACGTCATGCTTCAGAAATGTGGAAAATGGTCCGTTTTCAAATGTTTTATTTTTGAACGTCAGTTCACATTTGTAGGTGGATCATCAGTGTTAGAGCTAAAATTAGCATGTTTAAAGTGATTTTCATGCTTCCAGGGGCCCAAAACACAAGATTTATGGAATGGTTAAAAGTGCATGAAAATGGCCAATTTACTCACTCTGAGTTCTCAAAAAGGGTTTCTTCACCCCGGGAAGTTAATTAAATACCATTTGGAGGCATTTAATGTTCGAGCAAAAACGGCTGATTTTCGACAAAAGAGATAACACCCCCCCATTACGTCATGCTTCAGAAATGTGGAAAATGGTCCGTTTTCAAATGTTTTATTTTTGAACGTCAGTTCACATTTGTAGGTGGATCATCAGTGTTAGAGCTAAAATTAGCATGTTTAAAGTGATTTTCATGCTTCCAGGGGCTCGGGAAGTTAATTAAATACCATTTGGAGGCATTTAATGTTCGAGCAAAAACGGCTGATTTTCGACAAAAGAGATAACACCCCCCCATTACGTCATGCTTCAGAAATGTGGAAAATGGTCCGTTTTCAAATGTTTTATTTTTGAACGTCAGTTCACATTTGTAGGTGGATCATCAGTGTTAGAGCTAAAATTAGCATGTTTAAAGTGATTTTCATGCTTCCAGGGGCTCGGGAAGTTAATTAAATACCATTTGGAGGCATTTAATGTTCGAGCAAAAACGGCTGATTTTCGACAAAAGAGATAACACCCCCCCATTACGTCATGCTTCAGAAATGTGGAAAATGGTCCGTTTTCAAATGTTTTATTTTTGAACGTCAGTTCACATTTGTAGGTGGATCATCAGTGTTAGAGCTAAAATTAGCATGTTTAAAGTGATTTTCATGCTTCCAGGGGCTCGGGAAGTTAATTAAATACCATTTGGAGGCATTTAATGTTCGAGCAAAAACGGCTGATTTTCGACAAAAGAGATAACACCCCCCCATTACGTCATGCTTCAGAAATGTGGAAAATGGTCCGTTTTCAAATGTTTTATTTTTGAATGTCAGTTCACATTTGTAGGTGGATCATCAGTGTTAGAGCTAAAATTAGCATGTTTAAAGTGATTTTCATGCTTCCAGGGGCTCGGGAAGTTAATTAAATACCATTTGGAGGCATTTAATGTTCGCGCAAAAACGGCCGATTTTCGACAAAAGAGATAACACCCCCCCATTACGTCATGCTTCAGAAATGTGGAAAATGGTCCGTTTTGAAATGTTTTATTTTTGAACGTCAGTTCACATTTGTAGGTGGATCATCAGTGTTAGAGCTAAAATTAGCATGTTTAAAGTGATTTTCATGCTTCCAGGGGCTCTGGAAGTGAAATAAATACCATTTGGAGGCATTTAATGTTCGAGCAAAAACGGCTGATTTTCGACAAAAGAGATAACACCCGCCCATTACGTCATGCTTCAGAAATGTGGGAAATGGTCCGTTTTCAAATGTTTTATTTTTGAACGTCAGTTCACATTTGTAGGTGGATCATCAGTGTTAGAGCTAAAATTAGCATGTTTAAAGTGATTTTCATGCTTTCAGGGGCTCGGGAAGTTAATTAAATACCATTTGGAGGCATTTAATGTTCGAGCAAAAACGGCAGATTTTCGACAAAAGAGATAACACCCCCCCATTACGTCATGCTTCAGAAATGTGGAAAATGGTCCGTTTTCAAATGTTTTATTTTTGAACGTCAGTTCACATTTGTAGGTGGATCATCAGTGTTAGAGCTAAAATTAGCATGTTTAAAGTGATTTTCATGCTTCCAGGGGCTCGGGAAGTTAATTAAATACCATTTGGAGGCATTTAATGTTCGAGCAAAAACGGCTGATTTTCGACAAAAGAGATAACACTACCCCATTACGTCATGCTTCAGAAATGTGGAAAATGGTCCTTTTTCAAATGTTTTATTTTTGAACGTCAGTTCACATTTGTAGGTGGATCATCAGTGTTAGAGCTAAAATTAGCATGTTTAAAGTGATTTTCATGCTTCCAGGGGCTCGGGAAGTTAATTAAATACCATTTGGAGGCATTTAATGATCGAGCAAAAACGGCTGATTTTCGACAAAAGCGATAACACCCCCCCATTACGTCATGCTTCAGAAATGTGGAAAATGGTCCGTTTTCAAATGTTTTATTTTTGAACGTCAGTTCACATTTGTAGGTGGATCATCAGTGTTAGAGCTAAAATTAGCATGTTTAAAGTGATTTTCATGCTTCCAGGGGCTCGGGAAGTTAATTAAATACCATTTGGAGGCATTTAATGTTCGAGCAAAAACGGCTGATTTTCGACAAAAGAGATAACACCCCCCCATTACGTCATGCTTCAGAAATGTGGAAAATGGTCCGTTTTCAAATGTTTTATTTTTGAATGTCAGTTCACATTTGTAGGTGGATCATCAGTGTTAGAGCTAAAATTAGCATGTTTAAAGTGATTTTCATGCTTCCAGGGGCTCGGGAAGTTAATTAAATACCATTTGGAGGCATTTAATGTTCGAGCAAAAACGGCTGATTTTCGACAAAAGAGATAACACCCCCCCATTACGTCATGCTTCAGAAATGTGGAAAATGGTCCGTTTTCAAATGTTTTATTTTTGAACGTCAGTTCACATTTGTAGGTGGATCATCAGTGTTAGAGCTAAAATTAGCATGTTTAAAGTGATTTTCATGCTTCCAGGGGCTCTGGAAGTGAAATAAATACCATTTGGAGGCATTTAATGTTCGAGCAAAAACGGCTGATTTTCGACAAAAGAGATAACACCCGCCCATTACGTCATGCTTCAGAAATGTGGGAAATGGTCCGTTTTCAAATGTTTTATTTTTGAACGTCAGTTCACATTTGTAGGTGGATCATCAGTGTTAGAGCTAAAATTAGCATGTTTAAAGTGATTTTCATGCTTTCAGGGGCTCGGGAAGTTAATTAAATACCATTTGGAGGCATTTAATGTTCGAGCAAAAACGGCAGATTTTCGACAAAAGAGATAACACCCCCCCATTACGTCATGCTTCAGAAATGTGGAAAATGGTCCGTTTTCAAATGTTTTATTTTTGAACGTCAGTTCACATTTGTAGGTGGATCATCAGTGTTAGAGCTAAAATTAGCATGTTTAAAGTGATTTTCATGCTTCCAGGGGCTCGGGAAGTTAATTAAATACCATTTGGAGGCATTTAATGTTCGAGCAAAAACGGCTGATTTTCGACAAAAGAGATAACACTACCCCATTACGTCATGCTTCAGAAATGTGGAAAATGGTCCTTTTTCAAATGTTTTATTTTTGAACGTCAGTTCACATTTGTAGGTGGATCATCAGTGTTAGAGCTAAAATTAGCATGTTTAAAGTGATTTTCATGCTTCCAGGGGCTCGGGAAGTTAATTAAATACCATTTGGAGGCATTTAATGATCGAGCAAAAACGGCTGATTTTCGACAAAAGCGATAACACCCCCCCATTACGTCATGCTTCAGAAATGTGGAAAATGGTCCGTTTTCAAATGTTTTATTTTTGAACGTCAGTTCACATTTGTAGGTGGATCATCAGTGTTAGAGCTGAAATTAGCATGTTTAAAGTGATTTTCATGCTTCCAGGGGCTCGGGAAGTTAATTAAATACCATTTGGAGGCATTTAATGTTCTAGCAAAAACGGCTGATTTTCGACAAAAGAGATAACACCCCCCCATTACGTCATGCTTCAGAAATGTGGAAAATGGTCCGTTTTCAAATGTTTTATTTTTGAACGTCAGTTCACATTTGTAGGTGGATCATCAGTGTTAGAGCTAAAATTAGCATGTTTAAAGTGATTTTCATGCTTCCAGGGGCTCGGGAAGTGAAATAAATACCATTTGGAGGGATTTAATGTTCGAGCAAAAACGGCAGATTTTCGACAAAAGAGATAACACCCCCCCATTACGTCATGCTACAGAAATGTGGAAAATGGTCCGTTTTCAAATGTTTTATTTATGAACGTCAGTTCACATTTGTAGGTGGATCATCAGTGTTAGAGCTAAAATTAGCATGTTTAAAGTGATTTTCATGCTTCCAGGGGCTCGGGAAGTTAATTAAATACCATTTGGAGGCATTTAATGTTCGAGCAAAAACGGCTGATTTTCGACAAAAGAGATAACACCCCCCCATTACGTCATGCTTCAGAAATGTGGAAAATGGTCCGTTTTCAAATGTTTTATTTTTGAACGTCAGTTCACATTTGTAGGTGGATCATCAGTGTTAGAGCTAAAATTAGCATGTTTAAAGTGATTTTCATGCTTCCAGGGGCTCGGGAAGTTAATTAAATACCATTTGGAGGCATTTAATGTTCGAGCAAAAACGGCTGATTTTCGACAAAAGAGATAACACCCCCCATTACGTGATGCTTCAGAAATGTGGAAAATGGTCCGTTTTCAAATGTTTTATTTTTGAACGTCAGTTCACATTTGTAGGTGGATCATCAGTGTTAGAGCTAAAATTAGCATGTTTAAAGTGATTTTCATGCTTCCAGGGGCTCGGGAAGTTAATTAAATACCATTTGGAGGCATTTAATGTTCGAGCAAAAACGGCTGATTTTCGACAAAAGAGATAACACCTCCCCATTACGTCATGCTTCAGAAATGTGGAAAATGGTCCTTTAACAAATGTTTTATTTTTGAACGTCAGTTCACATTTGTAGGTGGATCATCAGTGTTAGAGCTAAAATTAGCATGTTTAAAGTGATTTTCATGCTTCCAGGGGCCCAAAACACAAGATTTATGGAATGGTTAAAAGTGCATGAAAATGGCCAATTTACTCACTCTGAGTTCTCAAAAAGGGTTTCTTCACCCCGGGAAGTTAATTAAATACCATTTGGAGGCATTTAATGTTCGAGCAAAAACGGCTGATTTTCGACAAAAGAGATAACACCCCCCATTACGTCATGCTTCAGAAATGTGGAAAATGGTCCGTTTTCAAATGTTTTATTTTTTAACGTCAGTTCACATTTGTAGGTGGATCATCAGAGATAGAGCTAAAATTAGCATGTTTAAAGTGATTTTCATGCTTCCAGGGGCCCTAAACACAAGATTTATGGAATGGTTAAAAGTGCATGAAAATGGCCAATTTACTCACTCTGAGTTCTCAAAAAGGGTTTCTTCACCCCGGGAAGTTAATTAAATACCATTTGGAGGCATTTAATGTTCGAGCAAAAACGGCTGATTTTCGACAAAAGAGATAACACCCCCCCATTACGTCATGCTTCAGAAATGTGGAAAATGGTCCGTTTTCAAATGTTTTATTTTTGAACGTCAGTTCACATTTGTAGGTGGATCATCAGTGTTAGAGCTAAAATTAGCATGTTTAAAGTGATTTTCATGCTTCCAGGGGCTCGGGAAGTTAATTAAATACCATTTGGAGGCATTTAATGTTCGAGCAAAAACGGCTGATTATCGACAAAAGAGATAACACCCCCCCATTACGTCATGCTTCAGAAATGTGGAAAATGGTCCGTTTTCAAATGTTTTATTTTTGAACGTCAGTTCACATTTGTAGGTGGATCATCAGTGTTAGAGCTAAAATTAGCATGTTTAAAGTGATTTTCATGCTTCCAGGGGCTCGGGAAGTTAATTAAATACCATTTGGAGGCATTTAATGTTCGAGCAAAAACGGCTGATTTTCGACAAAAGAGATAACACCCCCCATTACGTCATGCTTCAGAAATGTGGAAAATGGTCCGTTTTCAAATGTTTTATTTTTGAACGTCAGTTCACATTTGTAGGTGGATCATCAGTGTTAGAGCTAAAATTAGCATGTTTAAAGTGATTTTCATGCTTCCAGGGGCTCGGGAAGTGAAATAAATACCATTTGGAGGCATTTAATGTTCGAGCAAAAACGGCTGATTTTCGACAAAAGAGATAACACCCCCCCATTACGTCATGCTTCAGAAATGTGGAAAATGGTCCGTTTTCAAATGTTTTATTTTTGAACGTCAGTTCACATTTGTAGGTGGATCATCAGTGTTAGAGCTAAAATTAGCATGTTTAAAGTGATTTTCATGCTTCCAGGGGCTCGGGAAGTTAATTAAATACCATTTGGAGGCATTTAATGTTCGAGCAAAAACGGCTGATTTTCGACAAAAGAGATAACACCCCCCCATTACGTCATGCTTCAGAAATGTGGAAAATGGTCCGTTTTCAAATGTTTTATTTTTGAACGTCAGTTCACATTTGTAGGTGGATCATCAGTGTTAGAGCTAAAATTAGCATGTTTAAAGTGATTTTCATGCTTCCAGGGGCTCGGGAAGTTAATTAAATACCATTTGGAGGCATTTAATGTTCGAGCAAAAACGGCTGATTTTCGACAAAAGAGATAACACTACCCCATTACGTCATGCTTCAGAAATGTGGAAAATGGTCCTTTTTCAAATGTTTTATTTTTGAACGTCAGTTCACATTTGTAGGTGGATCATCAGTGTTAGAGCTAAAATTAGCATGTTTAAAGTGATTTTCATGCTTCCAGGGGCTCGGGAAGTTAATTAAATACCATTTGGAGGCATTTAATGATCGAGCAAAAACGGCTGATTTTCGACAAAAGCGATAACACCCCCCCATTACGTCATGCTTCAGAAATGTGGAAAATGGTCCGTTTTCAAATGTTTTATTTTTGAACGTCAGTTCACATTTGTAGGTGGATCATCAGTGTTAGAGCTGAAATTAGCATGTTTAAAGTGATTTTCATGCTTCCAGGGGCTCGGGAAGTTAATTAAATACCATTTGGAGGCATTTAATGTTCTAGCAAAAACGGCTGATTTTCGACAAAAGAGATAACACCCCCCCATTACGTCATGCTTCAGAAATGTGGAAAATGGTCCGTTTTCAAATGTTTTATTTTTGAACGTCAGTTCACATTTGTAGGTGGATCATCAGTGTTAGAGCTAAAATTAGCATGTTTAAAGTGATTTTCATGCTTCCAGGGGCTCGGGAAGTGAAATAAATACCATTTGGAGGGATTTAATGTTCGAGCAAAAACGGCAGATTTTCGACAAAAGAGATAACACCCCCCCATTACGTCATGCTACAGAAATGTGGAAAATGGTCCGTTTTCAAATGTTTTATTTTTGAACGTCAGTTCACATTTGTAGGTGGATCATCAGTGTTAGAGCTAAAATTAGCATGTTTAAAGTGATTTTCATGCTTCCAGGGGCTCGGGAAGTTAATTAAATACCATTTGGAGGCATTTAATGTTCGAGCAAAAACGGCTGATTTTCGACAAAAGAGATAACACCCCCCCATTACGTCATGCTTCAGAAATGTGGAAAATGGTCCGTTTTCAAATGTTTTATTTTTGAACGTCAGTTCACATTTGTAGGTGGATCATCAGTGTTAGAGCTAAAATTAGCATGTTTAAAGTGATTTTCATGCTTCCAGGGGCTCGGGAAGTTAATTAAATACCATTTGGAGGCATTTAATGTTCGAGCAAAAACGGCTGATTTTCGACAAAAGAGATAACACCCCCCATTACGTGATGCTTCAGAAATGTGGAAAATGGTCCGTTTTCAAATGTTTTATTTTTGAACGTCAGTTCACATTTGTAGGTGGATCATCAGTGTTAGAGCTAAAATTAGCATGTTTAAAGTGATTTTCATGCTTCCAGGGGCTCGGGAAGTTAATTAAATACCATTTGGAGGCATTTAATGTTCGAGCAAAAACGGCTGATTTTCGACAAAAGAGATAACACCTCCCCATTACGTCATGCTTCAGAAATGTGGAAAATGGTCCTTTAACAAATGTTTTATTTTTGAACGTCAGTTCACATTTGTAGGTGGATCATCAGTGTTAGAGCTAAAATTAGCATGTTTAAAGTGATTTTCATGCTTCCAGGGGCCCAAAACACAAGATTTATGGAATGGTTAAAAGTGCATGAAAATGGCCAATTTACTCACTCTGAGTTCTCAAAAAGGGTTTCTTCACCCCGGGAAGTTAATTAAATACCATTTGGAGGCATTTAATGTTCGAGCAAAAACGGCTGATTTTCGACAAAAGAGATAACACCCCCCATTACGTCATGCTTCAGAAATGTGGAAAATGGTCCGTTTTCAAATGTTTTATTTTTTAACGTCAGTTCACATTTGTAGGTGGATCATCAGAGATAGAGCTAAAATTAGCATGTTTAAAGTGATTTTCATGCTTCCAGGGGCCCTAAACACAAGATTTATGGAATGGTTAAAAGTGCATGAAAATGGCCAATTTACTCACTCTGAGTTCTCAAAAAGGGTTTCTTCACCCCGGGAAGTTAATTAAATACCATTTGGAGGCATTTAATGTTCGAGCAAAAACGGCTGATTTTCGACAAAAGAGATAACACCCCCCCATTACGTCATGCTTCAGAAATGTGGAAAATGGTCCGTTTTCAAATGTTTTATTTTTGAACGTCAGTTCACATTTGTAGGTGGATCATCAGTGTTAGAGCTAAAATTAGCATGTTTAAAGTGATTTTCATGCTTCCAGGGGCTCGGGAAGTTAATTAAATACCATTTGGAGGCATTTAATGTTCGAGCAAAAACGGCTGATTATCGACAAAAGAGATAACACCCCCCCATTACGTCATGCTTCAGAAATGTGGAAAATGGTCCGTTTTCAAATGTTTTATTTTTGAACGTCAGTTCACATTTGTAGGTGGATCATCAGTGTTAGAGCTAAAATTAGCATGTTTAAAGTGATTTTCATGCTTCCAGGGGCTCGGGAAGTTAATTAAATACCATTTGGAGGCATTTAATGTTCGAGCAAAAACGGCTGATTTTCGACAAAAGAGATAACACCCCCCATTACGTCATGCTTCAGAAATGTGGAAAATGGTCCGTTTTCAAATGTTTTATTTTTGAACGTCAGTTCACATTTGTAGGTGGATCATCAGTGTTAGAGCTAAAATTAGCATGTTTAAAGTGATTTTCATGCTTCCAGGGGCTCGGGAAGTGAAATAAATACCATTTGGAGGCATTTAATGTTCGAGCAAAAACGGCTGATTTTCGACAAAAGAGATAACACCCCCCCATTACGTCATGCTTCAGAAATGTGGAAAATGGTCCGTTTTCAAATGTTTTATTTTTGAACGTCAGTTCACATTTGTAGGTGGATCATCAGTGTTAGAGCTAAAATTAGCATGTTTAAAGTGATTTTCATGCTTCCAGGGGCTCGGGAAGTTAATTAAATACCATTTGGAGGCATTTAATGTTCGAGCAAAAACGGCTGATTTTCGACAAAAGAGATAACACCCCCCCATTACGTCATGCTTCAGAAATGTGGAAAATGGTCAGTTTTCAAATGTTTTATTTTTGAACGTCAGTTCACATTTGTAGGTGGATCATCAGTGTTAGAGCTAAAATTAGCATGTTTAAAGTGATTTTCATGCTTCCAGGGGCTCGGGAAGTTAATTAAATACCATTTGGAGGCATTTAATGTTCGAGCAAAAACGGCTGATTTTCGACAAAAGAGATAACACCCCCCCATTACGTCATGCTTCAGAAATGTGGAAAATGGTCCGTTTTCAAATGTTTTATTTTTGAACGTCAGTTCACATTTGTAGGTGGATCATCAGTGTTAGAGCTAAAATTAGCATGTTTAAAGTGATTTTCATGCTTCCAGGGGCTCGGGAAGTTAATTAAATACCATTTGGAGGCATTTAATGTTCGAGCAAAAACGGCTGATTTTCGACAAAAGAGATAACACCCCCCCATTACGTCATGCTTCAGAAATGTGGAAAATTGTCCGTTTTCAAATGTTTTATTTTTGAACGTCAGTTCACATTTGTAGGTGGATCATCAGTGTTAGAGCTAAAATTAGCATGTTTAAAGTGATTTTCATGCTTCCAGGGGCTCGGGAAGTTAATTAAATACCGTTTGGAGGCATTTAATGTTCGAGCAAAAACGGCTGATTTTCGACAAAAGAGATAACACCCCCCCATTACGTCATGCTTCAGAAATGTGGAAAATGGTCCGTTTTCAAATGTTTTATTTTTGAACGTCAGTTCACATTTGTAGGTGGATCATCAGTGTTAGAGCTAAAATTAGCATGTTTAAAGTGATTTTCATGCTTCCAGGGGCTCGGGAAGTTAATTAAATACCATTTGGAGGCATTTAATGTTCGAGCAAAAACGGCTGATTTTCGACAAAAGAGATAACACCCCCCCATTACGTCATGCTTCAGAAATGTGGAAAATGGTCCGTTTTCAAATGTTTTATTTTTGAACGTCAGTTCACATTTGTAGGTGGATCATCAGTGTTAGAGCTAAAATTAGCATGTTTAAAGTGATTTTCATGCTTCCAGGGGCTCGGGAAGTTAATTAAATACCATTTGGAGGCATTTAATGTTCGAGCAAAAACGGCTGATTTTCGACAAAAGAGATAACACCCCCCCATTACGTCATGCTTCAGAAATGTGGAAAATGGTCCTTTTTCAAATGTTTTATTTTTGAACGTCAGTTCACATTTGTAGGTGGATCATCAGTGTTAGAGCTAAAATTAGCATGTTTAAAGTGATTTTCATGCTTCCAGGGGCTCGGGAATTGAAATAAATACCATTTGGAGGCATTTAATGTTCGAGCAAAAACGGCTGATTTTCGACAAAAGAGATAACACCCCCCCCCCCATTACGTCATGCTTCAGAAATGTGGAAAATGGTCAGTTTTCAAATGTTTTATTTTTGAACGTCAGTTCACATTTGTAGGTGGATCATCAGTGTTAGAGCTAAAATTAGCATGTTTAAAGGGATTTTCATGCTTCCAGGGGCTCGGGAAGTGAAATAAATACCATTTGGAGGCATTTAATGTTCGAGCAAAAACGGCTGATTTTCGACAAAAGAGATAACACCCCCCCATTACGTCATGCTTCAGAAATGTGGAAAATGGTCCGTTTTCAAATGTTTTATTTTTGAACGTCAGTTCACATTTGTAGGTGGATCATCAGTGTTAGAGCAAAAATTAGCATGTTTAAAGTGATTTTCATGCTTCCAGGGGCTCGGGAAGTTAATTAAATACCATTTGGAGGCATTTAATGTTCGTGCAAAAATGGCTGATTTTCGACAAAAGAGATAACACCCCCCCATTATGTCATGCTTTAGAAATGTGGAAAATGGTCCTTTTTCAAATGTTTTATTTTTGAACGTCAGTTCACATTTGTAGGTGGATCATCAGTGTTAGAGCTAAAATTAGCATGTTTAAAGTGATTTTCATGCTTCCAGGGGCTCGGGAAGTGAAATAAATACCATTTGGAGGCATTTAATGTTCGAGCAAAAACGGCTGATTTTCGACAAAAGAGATAACACCCCCCCATTACGTCATGCTTCAGAAATGTGGAAAATGGTCCGTTTTCAAATGTTTTATTTATGAACGTCAGTTCACATTTGTAGGTGGATCATCAGTGTTAGAGCTAAAATTAGCATGTTTAAAGTGATTTTCATGCTTCCAGGGGCTCGGGAAGTTAATTAAATACCATTTGGAGGCATTTAATGTTCGAGCAAAAACGGCTGATTTTCGACAAAAGATATAACACCCCCCCATTACGTCATGCTTCAGAAATGTGGAAAATGGTCCTTTTTCAAATGTTTTATTTTTGAACGTCAGTTCACATTTGTAGGTGGATCATCAGTGTTAGAGCTAAAATTAGCATGTTTAAAGTGATTTTCATGCTTCCAGGGGCCCAAAACACAAGATTTATGGAATGGTTAAAAGTCCATGAAAATGGCCAATTTACTCACTCTGAGTTCTCAAAAAGGGTTTCTTCACCCCGGGAAGTTAATTAAATACCATTTGGAGGCATTTAATGTTCGAGCAAAAACGGCTGATTTTCGACAAAAGAGATAACACCCCCCCATTACGTCATGCTTCAGAAATGTGAAAAATGGTCCGTTTTCAAATGTTTTATTTTTTAACCTCAGTTCACATTTGTAGGTGGATCATCAGTGTTAGAGCTAAAATTAACATGTTTAAAGTGATTTTCATGCTTCCAGGGGC